>NC_074678.1:35498444-35795227 GCF_029448725.1 Salvelinus fontinalis
AGTAACAGCAGTAGTGGTAGTAGTAGTAGTAGTAGTAGTAGTAGTAACAGCAGTAGTGGTAGTAGTGGTAGTAGTAGCAGTAACAGCAGTAGTAGTAGTGGAAGTAGTAGTAGCAGTAGTAGAAGTAGTAGTCGTGGTGGTGGTAGTAGTAGTAGCAGCAACAGCAGCAGTAGTAGTACTAGTAGCAGTAACAGCAGTAGTAGTGGTAGTAGAATTAGCAGTAGTAGTAGCAGTAGTAGAAGTAGTAATAGCAGTAGCAGCAGTAGTAGTAGTAGTAGTAGCAGTAGCAGTAGTAGCAGCAGTAGCAGTAGTAGTAGTAGTAGACGTAGTAGTAGTGGTAGTAGTAATAGCAGTAGCAGCAGTAGTAGTAGTGGTAGTAGTAGTAGTAGCAGTAGTAGTAGTAGTGGTAGTATTAATAGCAGTAGCAGCAGTAGTAGTAGTGGTAGTAGTAGTAGCAGTAACAGCAGTAGTAGTAGCAGTAGTAGCAGTAGAAGCAGTAGCAGCAATAGTAGCAGCAGTAGCAGCAGAAGCAGTAGTAGCAGTAGCAGTAGTAGCAGTAGTAGCAGTAGCAGTAGCAGTACTAGTAACAGTAGCAGTAGTAGCAGTAGTAGTAGTAGTAGCAGGAGCAGTAGTAGCAGTACTAGCAGCAGTAGTAGCAGTACTAGCAGCAGTGGTAGCAGTACTAGCAGCAGTGGTAGCAGTACTAGCAGCAGTAGTAGCAGTACTAGCAGCAGTAGTAGCAGTACTAGCAGCAGTGGTAGCAGTACTAGCAGCAGTAGTAGCAGTACTAGCAGCAGTAGTAACAGTACTAGCAGCACACCCCGTATACACTATTGATCTTATTACTGTGACCGCTACAGAACCCTGTTTCCCCACACACACTTACACGGACATGCACACACACGTGGGCGGACTCTGCAGTAGTAGTAGCACACACACATATGCACACACAGATAGGTGCACACCCTCATACTCACATACGTACACACACAGAGAGAGGGAAATGAGTTGGCCGGTTTCCATAAGGGTAGACAAACTGAATGTTCATTTCCCTCCATGTGTATTAGTGGAACATGTCTGCTTGTTGCTCAGAGTCTGCTTGTTTCTCCTGCAATGCAGCAGCAGCAATGGCTAACAAGTGAAGTAGAATCACACTGGAACGAGTTACCGCTCCGCTAACACAGCAGCCTGGCTCCGTACACAGCAGCCTGGCTCCATACACAGCAGCCTGGCTCCATACACAGCAGCCTGGCTCCATACACAGCAGCCTGGCTCCATACACAGCAGCCTGGCTCCATACACAGCAGCCTGGCTCCATACACAGCAGCCTGGCTCCATACACAGCAGCCTGGTTCCATACACAGCAGCCTGGCTCCATACACAGCAGCCTGGCTCCATACACAGCAGCCTGGCTCCATACACAGCAGCATGGTTCCATACACAGCAGCCTGGCTCCATACACAGCAGCCTGGCTCCATACACAGCAGCCTGGCTCCATACACAGCAGCCTGGCTCCATACACAGCAGCCTGGCTCCATACACAGCAGCCTGGTTCCATACACAGCAGCATGGTTCCATACACAGCAGCCTGGCTCCATACACAGCAGCATGGTTCCATACACAGCAGCCTGGCTCCATACACAGCAGCCTGGCTCCATACACAGCAGCCTGGCTCCATACACAGCAGCCTGGCTCCATACACAGCAGCATGGTTCGATACACAGCAGCCTGGCTCCATACACAGCAGCCTGGCTCCATACACAGCAGCCTGGTTCCATACACAGCAGCATGGTTCCATACACAGCAGCCTGGCTCCATACACAGCAGCATGGTTCCATACACAGCAGCCTGGCTCCATACACAACAGCCTGGCTCCATACACAGCAGCCTGGCTCCATACACAGCAGCATGGTTCGATACACAGCAGCCTGGCTCCATACACAGCAGCCTGGCTCCATACACAGCAGCCTGGTTCCATACACAGCAGCATGGTTCCATACACAGCAGCCTGGCTCCATACACAGCAGCATGGTTCCATACACAGCAGCCTGGTTCCATACACAGCAGCCTGGCTCCATACACAGCAGCCTGGCTCCATACACAGCAGCATGGTTCGATACACAGCAGCCTGGCTCCATACACAGAGCAGCCTGGCTCCATACACAGCAGCCTGGTTCCATACACAGCAGCCTGGCTCCATACACAGCAGCCTGGCTCCATACACAGCAACCTGGCTCCATACACAGCAGCCTGGTTCCATACACAGCAGCCTGGCTCCATACACAGCAGCCTGGCTCCATACACAGCAGCCTGGCTCCATACACAGCAGCCGGGCTCCATACACAGCAGCCTGGCTCATACACAGCAGCCTGGCTCCATATACAGCAGCCTGGCTCCATATACAGCAGCCTGGCTCCATACACAGCAGCCTGGCTCCATACACAGCAGCCGGGCTCCATACACAGCAGCCTGGCTCCATATACAGCAGCCTGGCTCCATACACAGCAAACCAGACACACACATGCAGACGCTCTCTCGTAAAACATAGGAGGCACATACATCTCTCACCTCTACTGCTCCAAGCATCACGTCCCCATGTAGTCCGCAGAGAGATGGAGAGGAGAGGGGAGAGGAGAGGGGAAGAGGAGAGGAGAGGCGAGGAGAGGAGAGGAGAGGAGAGGAGAGGAGAGGGGGAGAAGAGAGGAGAGGGGGAGAAGAGAGGAGAGGGGGAGAAGAGAGGAGAGTGGGAGAGGAGAGGAGAGGAGAGGAGAGGAGAGGAGAGGAGAGGAGAGGAGAGGGGGAGAAGAGAGAAGGGGAGAGGAGAGGAGAAGGGGAGAGGAGAGGAGAAGGGGAGAAGAGAGGAGATGAGGAGAAAAGAGAAGAGGGACGGAGGAGAGGAGAGGGGGAGAAGAGAGTAGAGGGTGGATAAAAGAGGGGGAGAAGACAGGGGGAGAAGAGAGGAGAGGGGAGAGGAGAGGGGGAGAAGAGAGGAGAGGGTGGAGAAAATAGGGTGAGAGGACAGGGGGCAAGAGAGGAGAGGGGGAGAGAAGAGGGGGAGAGGAGAGGAGATGGGGAGAGGAGAGGAGATGGGGAGAGGAGAGGGGGAGAAGAGAGGAGAGGGGGAGGAGAGGGGGAGAGGAGAGGTGATGGGGAGTGGAGAGGAGATGGGGAGAAGAGAGGAGAAGAGAGGGGAGGAATAAAGAGGGTAAAGAAAGACGGGAGGGAAGGAAAAAGGGACGCTGACAGCGTAAATAGAGAGGAGCGTAGAGAGAGAAACCAGACAGGGCGACAAAAGGAGGCAGACAGAAAACAGATGGAAACAGAGATAAACATAAATAGAGAGAAGGAGAGAAGAAAAAAAGGGGAGGATGAGTCAGAGAGAGAGAGGGGATTCCTCTCACCTGCTGTGCAGCCAGCTCTTCTCCTCTATTCCCCTCTTCCTTTCGTCCTTTCCTCTCTGCCGTCTGCACGCGCTACTGCCGCCTTCCCTCCCTCTCAACTTCAATCCAGCACCAAAAAAAGAGAAGGGAGGAAAAGAAAGGAGGTTGGTGCTGAGAAGAGAGGAGAGGAAGCGATAGTCAGGCAGTTGCTCTGTGTATTGGCTCTATGATTGGTCACCCTCTCCCTACCTACAGCAATGAGCTCTGTGATTGAGCACCCTCTCCCTACCTACAGCAATGAGCTCTGTGATTGAGCACCCTCTGCCTACCTACAGCAATGAGCTCTGTAATTGAGCACCCTCTCCCTACCTACAGCAATGAGCTCTATGATTGGTCACACTCTACGTCAATGAGCTCTATGATTGGTCACCTTCTGAGCCCAGAAAAATTGAGACCAACAAAGAATAATAGCTAGAAACACACAATCCAAACAACTCTGCTACACTGTGTCTGTGTCTCTGTGTCTCTGTGTCTCTGTGTCTCTGTGTCTCTGTGTCTGTGTCTGTGTCTGTGTCTGTCTGTCTGTGTGTCTGTGTGTCTGTGTGTCTGTGTGTCTGTGTCTCTGTGTCTCTGTGTCTCTGTGTCTCTGTGTGTCTGTGTGTCTGTGTGTCTGTGTGTCTGTGTCTGTGTCTGTGTCTGTCTGTCTGTCTGTGTGTCTGTCTGTGTGTCTGTCTGTGTGTCTGTCTGTCTGTCTGTCTGTCTGTCTGTCTGTCTCTGTGTCTGTGTCTGTGTGTGTGTCTGTCTGTGTGTCTGTCTGTCTGTCTGTCTGTATGTCTGTCTGTCTGTCTGTCTGTCTGTCTGTCTGCTAGTACTGCTACTACTGCATGGAGTGAGGCAGGGAGCAGGGAGGCAGGGAGCAGGGAGCAGGGAGGGAAGCAGTGAGGCAGGGAGCAGGGAGCAGGGAGGCAGGGAGGGAAGCAGTGAGGCAGGGAGCAGGGAGGCAGGGAGCAGGGAGGCAGGGAGGGAGGCAGGGAGGGAGGCAGTGAGGCAGGGAGCAGGGAGGCAGGGAGCAGGGAGGCAGGGAGCAGGGAGGGAAGCAGTGAGGCAGGGAGCAGGGAGCAGGGAGGGAGGCAGTGAGGCAGGGAGCAGGGAGGCAGGGAGCAGGGAGGGAAGCAGTGAGGCAGGGAGCAGGGAGCAGGGAGGCAGGGAGCAGGGAGGGAAGCAGTGAGGCAGGGAGCAGTGAGGCAGGGAGCAGGGAGGCAGGGAGCAGGGAGGCAGGGAGCAGGGAGGGAAGCAGTGAGGCAGGGAGCAGGGAGCAGGGAGGGAGGCAGTGAGGCAGGGAGCAGGGAGGCAGGGAGCAGGGAGGGAAGCAGTGAGGCAGGGAGCAGGGAGCAGGGAGGCAGGGAGCAGGGAGGGAAGCAGTGAGGCAGGGAGCAGTGAGGCAGGGAGCAGGGAGGCAGGGAGCAGGGAGGCAGGGAGCAGGGAGCAGGGAGGGAAGCAGTGAGGCAGGGAGCAGTGAGGCAGGGAGGCAGGGAGCAGGGAGGCAGGGAGCAGGGAGGCAGGGAGCAGGGAGGGAAGCAGTGAGGCAGGGAGCAGGGAGCAGGGAGGCAGGGAGGGAAGCAGTGAGGCAGGGAGCAGTGAGGCAGGAAGCAGGGAGGCAGGGAGCAGGGAGCAGGGAGCAGGGAGGCAGGGAGCAGGGAGCAGGGCCAGAGAGGAGCAGCCAGAGAAAATGAATGGAGAAAGAGCAAAGCCCTCTTGTTAAAATGGAACAAAACAGTTATGACAGGAAACAGAGAGAGCAGGGAGGATTTTTTCTCTGTTCTTTTCAATCCTTTTTGTCTTATACACACGTCATTGTCTTTTTCTCTCTACTTTCACACATTTTGTTCTCTCATTACCTTATACACATAATGTAGGCCTCTCTCTCTCTCTCTGTCTGCCTCTCAATTCAATTACATTTAAGGGCTTTATTGGCATGGGAAAAATCTCTGTCTCTCTCTCTCCTTCTCCGTTTCGTTCACCTTGTGTAGACGGGAGACTAAACAGCCTGCGCTATCACTAATCGCTAAAGCCAGAAGTCAAACCACTCGCCAGCTTAGTCTGCACTGGGAGAGGAGTGGGGCTGTATCCTGTAGCCCATTATCATATCAAGATGATACTGTAACCTGTGACCCTGACTAAAGCATTTAGCCTCAGTAAATAATGAGCTCAACAAATGGGCCATCTTTTCACCATACAGTACTCTACACAATATTGTTAATGCTACATTGCTAACCTGACATCCTGGACCTCTGTCTCCTGCCATGGGGTAGGGAGGGGAAGCACGTCTCTCTCTGACTCGCGTGGGCAATTTGTTGAGTCTGACAGGAAGTAACTGAGGGTCAAGACTCTGAAAACATTTCCCAGGGATCTCTAGTTACATAACCAATCAGGAAGATGTACAATAATTTGGTTAATTTCATTAATTATGTAATCTTATTTCAAATGCCTGCTCGCTGCTGACATTTTACAGTTTGACAGAAATCTGCATCTGTCGTAGTAGGATTGGTTTTGCGTTACAGAACCATGTGGGTTACGGTCAGGCCGGCTCTCACTGCCTTACTGTAGCAGTGTCTCTTGTTAACAGGAAATAGAACTACCTTTATCTGCCCAAAGGGAGTCCTAGCTTTGTGTTTGCATAATGATTTTTTCCACAAAAAACTACTAAAACTTTGTAATGCACACAAACAGAAGAAAAGCCCTGCTTTAGACCACATTGAGAAGGACTCGGGGGATTTGCCTAATTGCTGATAACAATGAAAATAGCCCGTTGAGTAAATAAACTGTTCATTTTAGGAATGTTTTGGGAGTTTAGTCTTGGTACAAATTCATCTCTTTCTAACCAGAAGAATGTAGCCTATGAACTGTCCTACAGCCACACTGAGGAGAGGAGAGGAGGAGATAGGAGAGGAGAGCGGAGGAGGGGAGAGAAGTGGGGAGGAGGGGATAGGAGAGGGGAGGAGGGGAGATAGGAGAGGAGAGGGGAGGTGGGGAGAGGAGAGGAGAGGACAGGAGTGGGGAGGAGGGGAGAGGGGAGAAGGGGAGAGGAGAGGGGAGAAGGGGAGATAGGAGAGGACAGGAGAGGAGAAGGGGGAGGAGGGGAGATGAGAGGGGAGGAGAGGGGATAGGAGAGAAGAGGAGAGGGGAAGAGGGGAGATAGGAGGGGAAAGGGGAGGAGGGGAGAGGAGAGGGGGGAGGGGAGAGGAGAGGGGAGGAGAGGGGAGAGGAGAGAAGAGGAGAGGGGAAGAGGGGAGATAGGAGAGGAAAGGGAGGAGGGGAGGGGAGAGGAGAGGAGAGGAGAGGGGGGAGGGGAGAGTATCCCTTTTTGTTTCTCAAAGCCTGAGGCTATGTCGGTGGATAAGGTCTGGACTGCAGTCACTTCAGTGGACGTCTGGTAGCCATATCCCTCAGCGCCGGACTCTCCTTCCCCTCTAGCCACTCCAGCCTATCTACCCTGCCTCTCCGAACCTCTCCTCCTCCATCGATTTGAGGTCAGGCCCCTGATCCACGCCCTCTTAATGCTTAGAGAGTACGCTAAATATAAACAAAAAGAACAGCACAGGATATTGGACAGGCATGAGGAATGGGGCTGGGCGGCGGGCAAGCTGGGAAGATAAAGTTGACCACGGTTGGTTGTTTAGATGTGATTTATTCTACAGGGAGAAGTCAGGCTGAAAGTCACGACACGAAGAGAAGGAAAAGAGGAGAGAGGAGGAGAGAAAAAAGAGGAGAAAAGATGACTCAATCCAAGGAAAGAAATGGAGGATAGAAAGGAGGCAGAAGAGGGAAGGAGAGAGGGGAAAGGAGAGCGAGGAAAGGAGAGAGGGAAGGAGAGAGAGAGGAAAGGAATGAGAGGAAAGGAAATAGGGAAGGAGAGAGAGGAAAGGAGAGAGGGAAGGAAAGAGGGAGAAAGAGAGAGGGAAGGAAAGAGGGAAGGAGAGAACGGAAAGGTGAGAGGAAAGGAGAGAGGAAAGGAGATAGTGGGAAGGAGAGAGGGGAAAGGCATGAGGGAAGGAGAGAGGGAGGAAAGGAGAGAGGGAAGGAGAGAGAGGAAAGGAAAGAGAGGAAAGGAGAGAGAGGAAAGGAAAGAGGGAAAGAGATAGAGGAAAGGAGAGAGGGAAGGATAGAGAGGAAAGGAGAGTGGGAAGGAGAGAGAGAGAAAAGGGGAGAGGGAAGGAGAGAGAGGAAAAGACAGAGGGAAGGAGAGAGGGAAGGAGAGAGAACAAGGTGAGAGAGGAAAGGAGAGAGGGAAGGAGAGAGCGGGAAGGAGAGAGAGAGGAAAGGAGAGAGAGGAAAAGTGAGAGAGGAAAGGAGATAGAGGAAAGGAGAGAGGCGAAATGGAGAGAGAGAATGAGAAAGAGGAAAGGAGAGAGGGAAGGAGAGACAGGAAAAGAGAGAGAGGGAAGGAGAGAGAGAGGAAAGGAGAGAGGGAAGGAAAGAAGGAAGGAGAGAGAGGAAAAGAAAGAGAGGAAAGGAGAGAGGGAATGAGATAAAGGAAGGAGAGAGGGGAAAGGAGAGCTGGAAGGAGAGAGAGGAAAAGAGAGAGAGAGGAAAGGAGAAAGGGAAGGAAAGAAGGAAGGAGAGAGAGGAAAAGAGAGAGAGGGAAGGAGAGAGAACAATGGGAGAGAGGAAAGGAGAGAGGAAAGGAGAGAGAGGAAAAGTGAGAGAGGGAAGGAGATAGAGGAAGGAGAGGGAGGAAATGGAGAGAGAGAATGAGAAAGAGGAAAGGAGAGAGGGAAGGAGATAGAGGAAGAAGAGAGAGGAAAGGTGAGCGGGAAGGAGAGAGAGAGGAAAGGAGAGAGGGAAGGAGAGAGAGGAAAGGAAAGAGAGGAAAGGAGAGAGGGAAGGAGATAGAGGAAAGGAGAGAGGGAAGGAGAGAGAGGAATAGAGAGAGGGAATGAGAGAGGGGAATGGAGAGAGGGGAAAAGAGAGAGAGGAAAGGAGAGAGGGAAGGAGAGAGAACAAGGAGAGACATGAAAGGAGAGAGGAAAGGAGAGAGAGGAAAGGAGAGAGGGAAGGAGAGAAAGGAAAGGAGAGAGGGAAGGAGAGCGAGAGCTAAAGAGAGAGGGAAGGAGAGAGAGGAAAAGCGAGAGAGGAAAGGAGAGAGGAAAGAAAAGCGAGGAAAGGAGAGAGGGAAGGAGAGAGAACAAGGAGAGACATGAAAGGAGAGAGGAAAGGAGAGAGGGAAGGAGATAGAGGAAAGGAGAGAGGGAAGGAGAGAGAGGAATGGAGAGAGGGAAGGAGAGAGAGGAAGAAGAGAGAGGAAAGGAGAGAGGGAAAGAGAGAGGGAAGGAGAGAGGAAAAGATAGAGAGGGAAGGAGAGAGAGGAAAGGAGAGAGAAGAAAGGAGAGAGGGAAGGAGAGATAGAAGAAAGCAGAGAGGGAAGGAGAGAGAGGGAAAGCAAGAGAGGAAGGAGAGAGGGAAGAAGAGAGAGAGGAAAGGAGTGAGGGAAGGAGAGAGAGGAAAGGAGAGAGGGGAAATGGAGAGAGAGAAGGAGAGAGAGGAAAGGAGAGAGGGAAGGAGTGAGAGGAAAGGAGAGAGGAAAGGAGAGAGGGAGGAGGGAGGGAAGCAGAGAGGGAAGGAGAGAGAGGAAAGGAGAGAGGGAAGGAGAGTAGAAAGCATAGCATAACACATACTGTAGAACAGAATCAGAGAGAGGACAGAAGTTGGCCAACAGCCATCCCATCCCCTATGGACTTGTGTGAGTCAGTCACAGTCACATTCATAGGGAGGACTGTGGTTTGGTTTGACTGAGGCTCCCCTAGAGATGATGGTCTGTCAGTTTGTCAGCTACCATATGTCTGAGTGGGAGGGTTGTGTTGTTCCCCACCAATACACACTGATCTGGGACAGACAGGGCTCAATGGAAGCTGCAGCATATTATGTTACATTATTATTATTCACATTCTAACTGGAGCCTGAAATGATGATGATGATGATGATGACCCAAGATGTATTCAGATAGTATCTATTCCTGAGGGAAATCATGGATGGTTATTACCCCCTCTAACTCCCCTCTCTCAAATATCCCCCTCTAACTCTCCCCTCTCAAATAACCCCCTCTAACTCCCCTCTCTAAGATAACCCCCTCTAACTCTCCCCTCTCAAATAACCCCCTCTAACTCCCCTCTCTAAGATAACCCCCTCTAACTCCCCTCCTTCAAATATCCCCCTCTAACTCTCCCCCCTCAAATAACCCCCTCTAACTCCCCTCTCAAATAACCTCCTTTAACTCCCCTCCTTCAAATATCCCCCTCTAACTTTCCCCTCTCAAATAACCCCCTCTAACTCCCCTCCTTCAAATATCCCCCTCTAACTTTCCCCTCTCAAATAAATCCCCCTCTAACTCCCCTCCTTCAAATATCCCCCTCTAACTCTCCCCTCTCAAATAACCCCCTCTAACTCCCCTCTCTAAGATAACCCCCTCTAACTCCCCTCCTTCAAATATCCCCCTCTAACTCTCCCCTCTCTCAAATAACCCCCTCTTACCTCCCTCTCTCAAATAACCCCCTCTAACTCCCTCTCTCAAACAACCACTCTAACTCTCCCCTCTCAAATAACCCCCTCTATCTCCCTCTCTCAAACAACCACTCTAACTCCGTCTCTCAAATAACCCCCTCTAACTCCCCCTCTCTCTTTATCTCTCAGCTCCACAGACAAACAACTATTTCTACAATAACATGTGCTGCAGTGGGGGTAAACAGTGTTGGCATTACAACCATCCTCTCTAGACTAAAGGCCAAAGGATTGCGTCTGCGCTGTGTCCAAACGGCACTCTAATCTCTATATCATAGTGCACTACTTTTAACCAGAGCCTGGTCAAAAGTAGTGTACTACATAGGGAATAGGGTGCCATTTGGGACGCAGACTTTACGTTCAGTCATACTTCAGTATGAGGGAAATGGTTTTCCTGTTAAAGAAAACCTCTCACAGGCTCCGGTACTTTTGGAGTCAAGACAAATATTTAATTTAGGGCCAGAGCTAATGCCTGAGACAACGGCTGGTAATTTATACAGTGATCTGTACTGCTCATTAGATTCTGTTTCTTTTCCCACCCTGAGCCTCCCAGCCCTCCACCGCTATAACATATCTAACTTCAAGAGGCTGTTACAAATGTAGGATCTTAATTTGACCTGTATTGTTGCAGCAAAATAATCCTGCAGCTACAGGATTTGAGTGTTTAGTCCATATTGTTGCTTGATCGGTGGTTAGGCTATTAGCTGGTCAACATGAGGCTACATCAAAAGTGCAATACTGTTAATATAACTGTGCATTAGTGCAGGTTTTCAGTGAATTTATGTAAATCACAAAGCTTCTCAGCAACAAAAGAGTGATCAAATTAAGATCCTACATTTATACCGTAACACTAGAGTACACTAGTATGTACATTAGAAATAGATCTTAGGAGAGTGTGTGAGATACACACATGAACTCATATTAACATACACACACATTCATACTCAAAGGAGCATGTACTAAGAGAAAAGCATACACCGCTGTGAACTCATTCATGGAAAAAGTACAGGGAAAAACATAGCCATACAAATTCATACAGTACAAATGTATACAGTACAGTCAAACCTAGATATTCACAAGGGAAGACAACAGATGTGAAACTTTCAAGAGGCATAGTCAAAGCAGTCTTCAGCCTGTAGTTTTGAAAGTGATGCTCACAACCCAAAGATGGTCCCATTTTTTGTGTACTACGTCATCCAATTGTGTACTATTTCATTCATTGTATGTGATATGTTACGAATTTGTTGTGCTTAAGATCCCAGGGGGCATCTTTAATATAGAATACCATACGCTCTATCTGGTGAAGAACACTCCACTGAACACATCATAAATCTGTGATCAGACTCTCTGTCACACACACACGTTTACGTGCAAGTGCACAAACACTAGAAAACCAGAGGAATGCCGAAATTAAAAAGTGTGGACAGACAAGCGAAGCCCATTACAACCAACTCACAATGCAGTTAGGATAGTTAGCTAGAGTACAAATTAGGCTGTTGAGTATATCGGTTCAAAACATTCTGCCTCATACTATTCACTAGTGTATCAGCATGAAACAGAGCTCATTTATGAAAACAATGAGTTATACCCCAAATCTCTCACCCTTACCACCCTCTCCTCTCTCTCCCCACTCCCCTTCTATCCTCTCCCCTCTTCCCCCCTCTCTCCTCTCCCTCCACTCTCTGCTCTCCTCCTCTCTCTCCCCTCTCCCCCTTCCTCATTAATGAGTGAATATAAAGATTGAGCTGTGATGTTATAGAGTTGAGATGACAACACTGGGACTAACAATCCTATGGGGAGTTTATTGGTTCATAGCATTATGCCTCACTACATTATACACTGTGTATCAGTATATTATTTTGGCTATAAAATATGAAACTAATAACATATACCCCATTTCCTCAAACCTCTCAATCGCACTCCCTCTCCTCTCTTCCGCCCCTCCTCCCCTCTAACAGCCTCTGGGATAAGTTTAATCGCCTAGGAAAATACGAACTGTAACGAATCTCGTTGGTGGAAGGAGAAGAGGACCAAAATGCAGCGTGGTTAGTGTTCGTCATATTTAATTAAAACTGAACACTACACAAAATAACAACGAGGAAAAAACGAAAATGAAACAGTTCTGCCAGGTGAACATTCACTAAACAGAAAACAACCACCCAAAACACACAATGGAAAACAGGCTACCTAAATACGGCCCCCAATCAGAGACAACGATAAACAGTTGCCTCTGATTGGGAACCACACCAGGCCAAACACATAAAAAACAAACAACCTAGAAAAAAGAACATAGACTGCCCACCCCAACTCACGCCCTGACCAACGTAACACAAAGACATAAAAAGAAACTAAGGTAAGAACGTGACACGAACAAAGGATCTAATTCAGGAAAGTTGTATTCCTGGTTGAAATGCCTCTCTAATATCCAAAAGATCTTTCCGGCTGTATGTAATAATGCAAAGAAGGTTCTGGGATAATAATGTGAGAAATAACATTTAAAAAACTTGAAACAAGGTGGCCATGTCTATCGACGCCATCTTGTTCACGACACAGTCTTTCCCACTGAGAAGTACTATCTCTGCCATGGCTTTGATGTTCTATTTTTTAACTATCAGCCCTCTCTGACTAGCCCTCAGCCAAATTGATGTGATCTAATTAACAGACGGTTTGTTCTGTATCACATCGCATCGTGCTGCTGAATTGAAAAATGTCATATATGGTAGGAAGAAAAATAAAACATTTCTCTGAGGAAAAAAAAGTTTACACTTTTTTGGTGGTGGCAATAATCCATCACGTAGTAATAGCATTAGGGTTTCTGTTTGGTAATAGTGCAGTAAGCACACTGGGGTTTCTGTTTGGTAATAGTGCAGTAAGCACACTGGGGTTTCTGTTTGGTAATAGTGCAGTAAGCACACTGGGGTTTCTGTTTGGTAATAGTGCAGTAAGCACACTGGGGTTTCTGTTTGGTAATAGTGCAGTAAGCACACTGGGGTTTCTGTTTGGTAATAGTGCAGTAAGCACACTGGGGTTTCTGTTTGGTAATACTGCAGTAAGCACACTGGGGTTTCTGTTTGGTAATAGTGCAGTAAGCACACTGGGGTGTCTGTTTGGTAATACTGCAGTAAGCACACTGGGGTTTCTGTTTGGTAATAGTGCAGTAAGCACACTGGGGTTTCTGTTTGGTAATACTGCAGTAAGCACACTGGGGTGTCTGTTTGGTAATAGTGCAGTAAGCACACTGGGGTTTCTGTTTGGTAATACTGCAGTAAGCACACTGGGGTGTCTGTTTGGTAATAGTGCAGTAAGCACACTGGGTTGTCTGTTTGGTAATAGTGCAGTAAGCACACTGGGGTTTCTGTTTGGTAATACTGCAGTAAGCGCTGATGGAATGAAGGCCTGAACGGCCTGGCTAGAGCGGAGGCCGATGAATAAATACAACACATTCATCTGTAGTGTGCCAGCTAGCCTGACGAATGAGCTGCTGCTTTTTGACAGCACAAAAAAACGTTTAGTTATAGCATGCATTTTCTCAATATATTAAAGAACCTTTCCAGGCAGACGGGATGACATTTACAAAGTGACTGACGAGGTTGTCAAGCTGTAAAAAATATTTGAAAAGTTGAATATGTTTATAGATATTGTTTTCTACGTTCAAAGACCATGTTTAACCAGATTTCAAGAGACAGACATAGACAGACTTCAAGAGCAACATGTAGGACTTCTGTAACCTGTAAGGCTCAGTTGGGTGTCCTGTGTGGCTCAGTTGTTAGAGCAGGGCGCTTGCATTGTCAGTGTTGTGTGTTTGATTCCCGGGTCCATCCACAAGTAAAATGTATGCACACATGGTTGGAAGTCGCAAAAGTGTTTGCTAAATGACATATATGCATATTATTATATTCTTAACTATTGTAGCTAGCAAAGACTCTATAGGACATCTCATTTTATCAGTGCTGTTGCTGGTCTCTGCCAAATTGTAACACTCTGCAGAGAAATCTCACGCTAAATCTTCAGGCAAAAACATACAGTATATCTGCAGTATGTTTCCAGTATGTCATATAATTTCTACATCATGGGAGTGTATAAGTATGTATGTTTGAATAACTAAATATGTTTCATGATCTGAAGCTGCTTAGGGAATACTTGAGTGATGAGGTCTGGAACAGTCACACACAGAAGAGTCACTCGCTTTCCCTTGGTCCCTCTCAGTCACACACATGCACAAACACAAGCACTCACGTGCACACACACTACTTCACATACATTCCCTGTGACCCACTGCTAGCATGCTTTCAGTCTTTCTGGCGTCTGCCCCTCTCTCGCTGGCAAAGAGACAGTATTATATTCTCTCCCCACCCCCTAGTGTTTGATCTGCCTTGTCTTTCATCGTGGCTCCACTCGTCTTTCCCAGTGCTGAGTGCCACTGCCCACCAGCACGACACCACCTCTCAGGTTTCTCTCATCCCTACAGACGGATGGACAGACAGACAGACAGACAGACAGACAGACAGGCGGGCGGGCGGGCAGACAGACAGACAGGCAGACGGACGGACGGACGGAGTGTGTACAGCTGGGGAGAGTTTAGACTGACTGGCCCTGAATCAGCCATCTCCTGGATCCACGACAACAGACAAGTGTTTCTGGCAACAGTTAGCATGTTGCTTAATCTGCACTATGTAGAGATATACTGATATGCTGTTTTCTATTATGTGCCTACGTTGTGATTCTGACTTTGACTATAAAGTTTAATTAAATAAAAAACAATCGTTGACAAGAAGAGGGTTAAGCTCTGCACACAATTTCATATCTTGATCCTGTTCCCCTATTCTAGTGTAGAGGTTTAGTAGACGTGTTGGTGAGGGTACTGTCACAGTATGTGTGGACAGATGGAAGCGTGAGGCCATTATTTCCAAGGACAGCTTCTAATCTCTGTCTCTCTTCTACTACTAGAGGAGGAAAGACAAGCAGTAGGGCAGGGAAGAGTATTCCCTGTGCAGGGGAGAGATATCAAATGAAAGGCCTCTCTCTCTGTCCTCTCCCTCTCTCTTTTCTCCTCTCCTGGAAGAAATTACACAGAACTCAAGGGTTCTCAAGGTCAACCGCACACACACACACACACACACACACACACACACACACACACACACACACACACACACACACACACACACACACACACACACACACACACACACACACACACACACACGCTCTATTCCTTCGGAGTGTATGGTTAGACACCAGGTCTTCTGGTGAGGGGTCTGTTAATTACCTACTGCAAGGTGGTCATGTGATTGACAGCCTCTCTCTCTCTTTCATACACAGATGGGTCTACTTTAACTTCTTGCAACTATAGGGGGTGCTGTTTCGCATTAGCATAATTTTCTCTACAGATTAAACTGCCTAGTACTCAATTCTTCCTCATACAATATGCATATTATTGTTATTATTGGATAGAAAACACTCTCTAGTATCTATAGCCGTTTGAATTATGTCTCTGAGTGAAACAGAACTCATTCTACAGCACTTTTCCTCCCAGTGTGTGAGATTTAGACATCTTGGCCTCTGGTTCCAGATCAGTTTTTAAAGTCTCTGTAAATCCTATGAGATACAAACACTGCCCACGCCTTCCTCTAGATGTCAGTAAGTGGTGACAATTTGAATGGAGTCGATTGCGCAATCATTGGCTCTATAAATCACCAAATACCGGAAGTAGCGTTCCTTTGGACACTGCGCTCAACGTAAGAAGGATATCTGACTGGCCTTTTTCCAAGCCTTGGTTTAGCCAGTAATATAGCGTCGGTCATCTTTTTACTCGTTATAGGTGTTAGAAACATCATAAGGTAGTTAATTTAAACCGTTTTATAGCAATTTATATCCGTTTAGTGCGATTTTGAGGCATTGCTTTGTAATAGACTTTGAAGCTCCGGGCACGTTTCGGGGTCCCGGTCGTACGTTAGTGGGCATTTCGACGGACAAGTGGACATCTTTCGACCAAAAGAAGATTAGACCCAAGAAAGGATTCATTGTCCAAGATTCTGATGGGAGAACAGCTCATAGTAAGAACAATTTATGATGATAAATCGTGTTTCTGTCGATAAATGTTAAACGCTTATGCCGCCATTTTGTTTGCTATAGCTTCGCTTGGCGCAACCTGTATTGAAAAGTAAGGATAATTTTAAAAATGTAATTCCGCGATTGTATTAAGAATTAAATTGTCTATCAATCGCTGTCCACCCTGTATTTTTTAGTCAAGTTTATGATTATGAGTATTTATGTATAAGACTAGATCACTGTCTAATATGGTGCAGGACATTTTCTGACCAGCTGAGCTACTTTTGTCATTGTCTAACCATGATTTTGGTGGCTAAATATGCACATTTTCGAACAAACTCTATATGTATGTTGTAATATGATGTTACAGGAGTGTCATCTGAAGAATTCTGAGAAGGTTAGTGAAAAAATTAATATATTTTGGCGATGATTACGTTATCGCTCTCTTTGGCTAGAATCAATGCTCTGGTAACGTTTGCATATGTGGTATGCTAATATAACGATTTATTGTGTTTTCGCCGTAAAACACTTAGAAAATCTGAAATGTTGTCTGAATTCACAAGATCTGTGTCTTTCCATTGCTATGTGCTGTGTATTTTTAAGAAATGTTTTATGATGAGTAAATTGGTAATACACGTTGCTCTGTGTAGTAATTCTAGGAGCTTTGGTGAGATTTGTGATGCTGGCTGCAATGGCAAACTATGAGTTATACCTGAAATATGCACATTTTTCTAACAAAACCTATCCTATACCATAAATATGTTATCAGACTGTCATCTGATGAGGTTTTTCTTGGTTAGTGGCTATCAATATCTTAGTTTAGCCGAATTGGTGATAGCTACTGGTGTTGAGAGAAAATGGTGGACAAAGAAAAATGGTGATTTTTGCTAACGTGTTTAGCTAATAGATTTACATATTGTGTCTTCCCTGTAAAACATTTAAAACATCTGAAATGGTGGCTTTATTCACAGGATCTGTATCTTTCATTAGGTGTCTTGGACTTGTGATTTAATGATATTTAGATGCTACTATTTAATTGTGACGCTATGCTAGCGATGCTAATCAGTGTGGGGGGGGGGGGGGGGGGGGGGGGGGGTGCTCCCGGACCCGGGGTAGAGGCTCCTGAAAGGTTAAGCTACTATCACGCCTATTCCCATTCTCCCTCTCCAGCGCTCCACGTCACCGATCTATTAACCACCGATCCTGGTACCATCATTACGCACACCTGCTCCCCATCATTACGCACACTTGGACCTCATCATCACCTTGATTACTCTCCTTTTATTCAGCCCTCAGTAGCCTCAGTCAAAAGGCAGTATTGGTTTTGTCTCGTTCAGTACGCGTCTCCTGTTAAGTTTATCTGCCTTTTATTATTATTAACCTCGCCTTCTGCCCCTGCTTCCTGACTCCCAGCGCAATCATTACAGAACACTGCCTCACAAATTATGGAAGCAGCTGGGTGAGGTCCTCCGTGTCCTCCACCTCCTCGACGCCACCCGGGAGGATTCACCTCCAACTAGCAGAGGGCCTCTTACCGCAAGTTGTCCCAGCAGCCAGCCCCCCCAGCCTACCCAGCAGTCAGCCCCCAGCCTAACCAGCAGTCAGACCCCCAGCATACGCAGCAGTCAGCCCACCAGCCTATCCAGCAGTACGCCCCCCAACCTACCCAGCAGTCCGCCCAGGGAGGCGATGCCCAACTGTCCCTCCCAGACAAGTATGACGGGACTCCAGATATGACGGAACTCCAAATGCTGTGGCTTCCTACTCCAGTGCTCCCTCTATTTCGCCCATCAGACGGGAGCCCCACCACCAAGATGTCCAAGGTTGCCATGGTAATTTCCCTACTGACCGGGTGGACGTTGGAGTGGGCTACAGCTGTCTGGGAGAGAGGAGATGAAGTGCTGGTTTCCTACGAGAGGTTCGTGGCTCTGTTCAGGGCAGAGAGGGAGGTGAGCGACTATTCCAACTCCGGCAGGGTTCCCAGACAGCTGCGGAGTACGCCCTCACCTTCTGAAGCGTGGCAGCCTCAGGCTCTGCACCCTATTCCGTAGAGGACTGCACAAGGTGGTCCAGCAGCCAGGAGGGGCACCAGCTTTAGCGGAGAGCGTCCCAACCCGAGGTCCACTGGGGCAGAGGTGCAGCCCCGTAATCATCCATCTCCCAGGGTAGGCATGAGTATTCCATCATCATTGTTCTCTGCCAAACCTTTCCTGGCTTCTATTTCACTGGCTGGCTGTCCCTCAGGTGTTCTCTACAGCTCTAGTGGACTCCGGTGCCGTGGGGAATTTCATCGACCAGGCCCTCGCCTCCTCCCTGAACATCACTTTGCACCCGAATTTCCAGTCCAAGTCTTTTATTATTATTAAACTAATTTTCTGCGCCTGGTTACTGACTGACTCCCAGCACATTACAGCTACCTACATTACACACACACACACACACACACACTGAGAAACACACACAAAAAAACACACACACAGTCACACTCATACACAACATCAGACACAACGATTTAAAAGCTTATACTAGTTTGTTCTCATAAGTATAAACTGCTTGCACCCAATCACACAGAAGTACACCAACAAAATCCCCGCCCATATTTAACCATGACACAGAAGGCATGCGAAGTTCAGTGGGCACAAAGCGTTAGGCTAGCTGGGGACCTCCCGGGTCTGCGAAGAGAGCTCCACTGTAATGGGTGTATTTTAGGAGGAACCCTGTGGCTTCAGAGGCCACTCATTATTTCTCAACACAAAGGTTGAGTTAAAGCTGCTGAGTGCACTAATTCTGTTTCTGACATAGAGGCAAATGCCCCATGTCCACCACTCCACTCTTATTCCCCAGATGTCTCTGTCTCTGTCTCGCTCACTCTGTCTCGCTCTCTCTCGCGCGTTCTCTCTCTCTCTCGCGCTCTCTCTCGTGTTTTATTGTACTGTCTGTCAGTAGCTCTGTTATTGACACTACCTAACCAGCAGGTCCAGCCCAATACCGTGGGAGAAAAGGAGAGAGAGGAAAGAGTAGTGTTTTTAAATGACCAGTTTCTTTAAATAGGACCTATTCTCCAACTTGCCCAGAAATGTGTGTTTAGGGTCAGTGCAGAGGACAAGTAGAGACAGACATGGTGAATGGCACAGTCCAGGGTCAACGTTTTGCGTGTCTAGAGTTAACGCTATAGACTCCAGAATTATGCATTGCCCCTATTGACAGGGGGCCCACTCACAGGTCTGTCACTCTCCCTTCTGTATTTCCTTGTCTAGCACCCTCAGTCTGTCAATAAAATCTAAAATAAAATATGTAAATGGAGAGTGGAATTCAGCAGTCAAAGCAACAACAACAATAACAAACAACAACAAAAAGCCACAGTGAGAGGTCAAGAAGAAAACAACACATTCCACACCAAAGAGTGAAAATGTGAAAATCAAAGAGGTGTAATGTGAAAACCAAAGAGGTGTAATGTGAAAATCAAAGAGGTGTAATGTGAAAATCAAAGAGGTGTAATGTGAAAACCAAAGAGGTGTAATGTGAAAATCAAAGAGGTGTAATGTGAAAACCAAAGAGGTGTAATGTGAAAATCAAAGAGGTGTAATGTGAAAACCAAAGAGGTGGAAGAACATGACATGGCCTGCAGGGAATACATTTAGGGTGATTTTCACTTGACCGAAAGAGTGTTTATAGAAGGAATGGCCAGACCAAGGATTTGTTCTGCACCTCGTGAAATGCAGTGGGGAACAGACAAGGCCTTCTAGGCCTTCAGAGAAGGCCCAAGGATTTATAAAATAAATGTTATATTTTTTAAATATACATTTTTTAATTTCTATTAAATTTTTTCAATAATATTAAAATAATGGGCTGAATATTTTCTTATTTTTAATGACAATCGGATTTTTGTCTTCAGTTTGTGTTGAATTTGAAACGGTTAAAACTGGGGAGTTCCTCCCATTCTTCTTTGCAGATCCTTTCAAGCTCTGTCGGGTTGGATGGGAAGCGTCGCTGCACAGCTATTTTCAGGTCTTTCCAGAGATGTTCGATCAGGTTCAAGTCTCTGGCTGGGCCACTCAAGGACATTCAGAGACTTGTCCTGAAGCCACTCCTGCGTTGTCCTGGCAGTGTGCTTAGGGTCGTTGTCCTGTTGGAAGGTGAACCTTCACCCCAGTCTGAGGTCCTGAGCGCTCTGGAACAGGTTTTCATCAAGGATCTTTCTGTACTTTGCTCCGTTCATCTTTCCCTAGGATCCTGACTAGTCTCCCAGTCCCTGCCGCTGAAAAACTTCCCCACAGCATGATGCTGCTTCACCGTAGGGATGGTGGCAGGTTTCCACTAGACGTGATGCTTGGCTTTCAGGCCAAAGAGTTCAATCTTGGTTTCATCAGACTAGAGAATCTTGTTTCTCATGGTCTGAGAGCCCTTTAGGTGCCTTTTGGCAAACTCCAAGGGGGCTGTCATGTGCCTTTTACTGAGGAGTGGCTTCCGTCTGGCCACTCTACCATAAAGGCCTGATTGGTGGAGTGCTGCAGAGATAGTTGTCCTTCTGGAAGTTTCTTCCATCCCCATAGAGGAATTCTGGAGCTCTGTCAGTGTGACCATCGGGTTCTTGGTCACCTCTCTGACCAACGCCCTTCTCCTCCAATTGCTCAGTTTGGCTGAGCAGCCAGCTCTAGGAAGAGTCTTGGTGGTACCAAACCTCTTCTATTTAAGAGTGATGGAGGCCACCGTGTTCTTGGGGACCTTCAATGCTGCAGACATTTTTGGTACCCTTCCCCAGATCTGTGCCTCGACACTATCCTGTCTTGGAGCTCTACGGACAATTCCTTAGACCTCATGGCTTGGTTTTTGCTCTGACATACATTTTCCCTATGGGGACAGCTGAAGAACCGTTTTGGAACCCTTTTTCTAAAAGTGTGGCTCCAAAAGCCACAGTGCGCCACCGGTGAAATGTATTGGATTACTGTACTTGCTATATCATAGATTTATTTCAATGGCACAAGGAGAGAAGTGGAGAGCTGAGGAAAGGAGAGGTAGTGCGTTAGTTCTATGTTATACTCTGTGTGTTGATGGTCAGGGAGGGGGTTCAGTGAGAGGACGTCCAACAGGAAGCCAGTGAGTCTGGGAGGGAGTAGTTCACTGGTGGGAGTCAAGGGGACCAAATGGGGTGAACTCTCTCCCAGACTCACTGGCTTCCTGTTCTTCAAAGGACTGGAGCTTGCCTAGGCTTCTTTGCAAGTATGCACACACACCCTCCCTGGCTGGGATAAAGTCAGGACCTCTCTTATCATCGCTACATACGTGGCCTTGTTCTCGCCAACCTATCTGTTTAATGAACATTAAAAACACTCTCCTAGAATTCCTCGTAACAGCCACAAATAACGTCTGAAACTGTGACTGACTCGACTTGCTGCTTCACTCCCATAAGAACAGTAGATCTACGAGGAACTGTGTTGACACGCACAAACACAAACACACACACAGAGTACGGAGTTCAGGACACTAGCAGAACTAGCAGAAGGTATACATTGGAAGAGCAGATGGTCCTACAGTACAGTTGACTGAAGATGAACTGTTTTGTGGGCGAGAGAGATTCAGGGCATGCACTGTACCAGTTTGGACAGTTAGTTATGTTTTTATATCTTTAATCATTTGGATAATGCTCTCACAGCATGGCTGGTAGAAAACAGAGGAAACATGTGTATGATTATGTTACATGTGTTGAGATGTTGACAGTGTTATAACGGTTAAGGCTTAAAACATTGCTTTCCTGTGAACAGTCCTGAAACCTGTACACACATACCACAGACCCTCACAGCAGTCCTGAAACCCTTACACACATACCACAGACCCTCACAGCAGTCCTGAAACCCTTACACACATACCACAGACCCTCACAGCAGTTCTGAAACCCTTACACACATACCACAGACCCTCACAGCAGTCCTGAAACCCTTACACACATACCACAGACCCTCACAGCAGTCCTGAAACCTGTACACACATACCACAGACCCTCACAGCAGTCCTGAAACCCTTACACACATACCACAGACCCTCACAGCAGTCCTGAAACCCGTACACCTACATTTCTACCCCTACCTTCAACCCCCCCCCCCCCCCTCTAAAATAGAGTTTACTTCCTGTTTAAAGGAGAGATGCTAAGCTCATTAATCATAATTATGGTATTACATTTGCCACGTAGAAGTGCTGCAACGCATGTACACAGGCAACGCAAGCACCACCCCCCCCCCCGCGCCCCCACACACACGCCATCTCTCTGCCAATGAAAACACACACACACTCTCATAGTGTGTAAAACAGGAAAACAGGACCAACATTACTCCCTGTTTAACCCTTGTCTTAAACGTTCAATTAAAATATATATATATATATTTAACCTTTATTTAACCAGGTAGGCTAGTTGAGAACAAGTTCTCATTTACAACTGCGACCTGGCCAAGATCGACACATACAACAACACAGAGTTACACATGGAATAAACAAACATACAGTCAATAAAATTAAAAATCCATATTCAGTGAGTGCAAATGAGGTAAGATAAGGGAGGTAAGGCAATAAATAGTCCATGGTGGCGAAGTAATTACAATATAGCAATTAGACACTGGAATGGTAGGTGTGCAGTAGATGAATGTGCAAGTAGAGATACTGGGGTGCAAAGGAGCAAGATAAATAAATACAGTATGGGGATGAGGTAGCTGGATGGGCTGTTTACAGATGGGCTATGTACAGGTGCAGAGATCTGTGAGCTGCTCTGACAGCTGGTGCTTAAAGCTAGTGAGGGAGATATGCGTCTCCAGCTTCAGTGATTTTTGCAGTTCGTTCCAGTCATTGGCAGCAGAGAACTGGAAGGAAAGGTGGCCAAAGGAGGAATTGGCTTTGGGGGTGACCAGTGAGATATACCTGCTGGAGCGCGTGCTATGGGTGGGTGCTGCTATGGTGACCAGTGAGCTGAGATAAGGCGGGGCTTTACCAGGCAGAGACTTGTAGATGACCTGGAGCCAGTGGGTTTGGCAACGTATATGAAGCGATGGCCAGCCAACGAGAGCGTACAGGTCGCAGTGGTGGGTGATATATGGGGCTTTAGTGACAAAACGGATGGCACTGTGATAGACTGCATCCAATTTGTTGAGTGGAGTGTTGAAGGTTATTTTATAGATGACATCACCGAAGTAGAGGAGCGGTAGGATGGTCAGTTTTACAAAGGTATGTTTGGCAGCATGAGTGAAGGAGGCTTTGTTGCGAAATAGGAAGCCGATTCTTGATTGAATTTTGGACTGGAGATGCTTAATGTGAGTCTGGAAGGAGAGTTTACAGTCTAGCCAGACACCTAGGTATTTGTAGTTGTCTACATATTCTAAGTCAGAACCGTACAGAGTAGTGATGCTGGACGGGTGGGCGGCTGCGGGAAGTGATCGGTTGAAGAGCATGCATTTAGTTTTACTTGCATTTAAGAGCAGTTGGAGGCCACGGAAGGAGAGTTGTATGGCATTGAAGCTCGTCTGGAGGTTAGTTAACGCAGTGTCCAAAGAAGGGCCAGAAGTATACAGAAGGGTGTCGTCTGCGTAGAGGTGGAGCAGAGAATCACCAGCAGCGAGAGCGACGTCATTGATGTATACAGAGAAGAGAGTCGGCCCGAGAATTGAACCCTGTGGCACCCCCATAGAGACTGCAAGAGGTCCGGACAACAGGCCCTCCGATTTGACACACTAAACTCTATCAGAGAAGTAGTTGGTGAACCAGGCGAGGCAATCATTTGAGAAACTAAGGCTCTTGAGTCTGCCAATAAGAATGTGGTGATTAACAGAGTCGAAAGCCTTGGCCAGGTTGATGAATACGGCTGCACAGTAATGTCTCTTATCAATGGCAGTTATGATATCATTTAGGACCTTGAGCGTGGCTGAGGTGCACCCATGACCAACTCTGAAACCAGATTGAATAGCGGAGAAGGTACGGTGAGATTCAAAATAGTCGGTAATCTGTTTGTTAACTTGGCTTTCAAAGACCTTAGAAAGGCAGGTTAGGATAGATATAGGTCTGTAGCAATTTGGGTCTAGAGTGTCTTCCCCTTTGAAGAGGGGGATGACCGCGGCAGCTTTCCAACCTTAGTGAATCTCAGACTATACGAAAGAGCGGTTGAACAGGCTAGTAAATAGGGGTTGCAACAATTTTGGCAGATAATTTTAAAAAGAGAGGGTCAGATTGTCTAGCCCGGCTGATTTGTAGGGGTCCAGGTTTTGCCGTTCTTTTAGAACATCAGTTATCTGGATTTGGGTGAAGGAGAAATGGGAGAGGCTTGGATGAGTTGCTGTGGGGAGTGCAGGGCTGTTGACCGGGGTAGGGGTAGGGGTAGCCAGGTGGAAAGCATGGCCAGCCGTAGAAAAATGCTTATTGAAATTCTCAATTATAGTGGATTTATCGGTGGTGACAGTGTTTCCTAGCCTTAGTGCAGTGGGCAGCTGGGAGGAGGTGCTCTTATTCTCCATGGACTTTACAATCTCCCAGAACTTTTTGAGTTTGTGACACAGAATACAAATTTCTGTTTGAAAAAGCTAGCCTTAGCTTTCCTAACTGCCTGTGTATATTTGTTCCTAACTTCCCTGAAAAGTTGCATATCACGGGGGCTATTCGATGCTAATGCAGAACGCCACAGGATGTTTTTGTGCTGGTCAAGGGCAGTCAGGTCTGGAGAGAACCAAGGGCTATATCTGTTCTTGGTTCATTTTTTTTGGAAAGGGGCATGCTTATTTAAGATGGTGAGGAAGGCACTTTTAAAGAATGACCAGGCATCCTCTACTGACGGGATGAGGTCAATATCCTTCCAGGAAACCCGGGCCAGGTCGATTAGGAAGGCCTGCCCACTGAAGTGTTTTAGGGAGCATTTGATAGGGATGAGGGGTGGTCGTTTGACCACAGACCAGTTATGGATGCAGGCAATGAGGCAGTGATTGCTGAGATCTTGGTTGGAATCCAATATTTGGAGGGCAAGTTGGTTAGGATGATATCTATGAGGGTGCTCGTGTTAACGGATTTGGGGTTGTACCTGGTGGGTTCATTGATCATTTGTGAGAGATTGAGGGCATCAAGCTTAGATTGTGGGATTGCCGGGGTGTTAAGCATATCCCAGTTTAGGTCACCTAGCAGCACGAGCTCTGAAGATAGATGGGGGGCAATCAGTTCACATATGGTGTCGAGGGCACAGCTGGGGCCAGAGGGTGGTCTATAGCAAGCGGCAACGGTGAGAGACTTGTTTCTGGAAAGGTGGATTTTTAAAAGTAGAAGCTCGAATTGTTTGGGTACAGACCTGGATAGCATGACAGAACTCTGCAGGCTATCTCTGCAGTAGATTGCAACACCGCCCCCTTTGGCAGTTCTATCTTGTCGGAAAATGTTATAGTTAGGGATGGAAATTTCAATCTTCCTGAGCCAGGATTCAGACACGGCTAGGACATCCGGGTTGGCAGAGTGTGCTAGGGCAGTGAATAAAACAAACTTTGGGAGGAGGCTTCTAATGTTAACATGCATGAAACCAAGGCTTTTACGGTTACAGGAGTCAACAAATGATAGCACCTGGGGAATGGGAGTGGAGCTAGTCACTACAGGGCCTGGATTCACCTCTACATCACCAGAGGAACAGAGGAGGAGTAGGATAAGGGTACGGTTAAAGGCTAAAATAACTGGATTAGTACGTTCAGAACAGAGAGTAAAAGGAGCAGATTTCTGGGCACGGTAGAATAGATTCAAGGCATAATGTACAGACAATGGTATGGTAGGATGTGGATACAGTGAGGGTAAACCTGTGCATAGAGTGACGATGAAAGAGATATTGTCCCTAGAAATATCATTTAAACCAGGTGATGTCACCACATGTGTGGTAGGTGGAACTAAAGTGTTAAATAAGGCATATTGAGCAGGGCTAGAGACTCTACAGTGAAATAAGGCAATAAATACTAACCAAAACAGCAATGGACAAGGCATATTGACGTTAGCGAGAGGCATGCCTAGCTGAGTGATCATAGGAGTCCAGTGAGTGGCTTCAGGCAGCTTGCGGGCCGGGGTTAGCAAGCTAACAGAAGGGCCTTGGAGGGACGTCTGCGACGGAAGAAAGTCTGTTGTGGCCCCCTCGTGCTGATTACGTCGGCAGACGGATCAGCAGGGCTCCGTGTGGTAAACCAGGCCAATTGGCAGAATATGTATAGTGGCCAGAGAATTTGTCCGGTGGGCCTCTTAAGCTAACAGTCCGATATGCTCTGGACAGCTAGCAGGCCGATTTCAGGGGACAAAGCGACGGCGGAGCAAGTTGAGAAAAACCCCATTGGGCGAATCACGTCGGTGGTCCAGTCTTGATGAGTCGGCGGAAGGTCCAAGCCAGTTGGCAATAAGAGGTATTGTTGCCCAAGTAGTGGCTGATGGACCTCTTTTGCTAGCCGGTAGATGGGCCTAGCAAGGCTAGCTCCAGGCTAATTGGTTCTTGCTTCGGGACAGTGATGTTAGCCAGGAGTGGCCACTCGAATAGCAGCTAGCTAGCTGCGGTGATCCAGGTGAAGAAAAAAAAGGTTCAGAGCTTGTGGTAGGAATCCGGAGATATGGAGAAAAATAAGTCAGATTTGCTCTGGTTTGAGTCGCGCTGTGCAGACTGGCGAGAGTTGTCCATGCTAGAGGTGGCTGATGACCGCTAGCAGTGGCTAGCTGACTACTAGCTAGAAGCTAGTTAGCTGGCTAGCTTCTGTTGGGGTTCCGGTTCAGGCGACGGTTCAGACGACGGATCAGCAGGGCTCTGTATGGTGGGTATAGTGGCCAAAGAATTTGTCCGATGGGCCTCTTAAGCTAACAGTTCGATGTACTTTAGACAGCTAGCGGGTCGTGGCTAACTAGTAGCCAGTTAGCTGGTAGCCAGTTAGCTGGCTAGCTTTTGATGAGTTGATGAGTTCTTAAGTATAAAAATAGCAAATCCGTACCACATTGGGTGAGGCGGGTTGCAGGAGAGTATATTCAGTCCGTAGATAGAAAGTGATTTTAAAATATTAAATGTATATACGAAGACAAAAAACAAGGAAAAACGCTGTTTACAAGGGACAGGAAGGGACAAGACAAAAACACATGTCCAACTGCTACGCCATCTTGGATGACCCGCCACTATGTTTAACAGCAGAGAAAACCACCTAAATGATATATCTTCAACTTGAAATTTGATTACTTTTCCTAGTGACACAAACATTAGAAAAAGTGAAACATCGCCTTTGTTCATATTTCCATGAAAGCTGTACACCACCAGGGTACAAAGATTGTCTTAGGGTCGTTTTTGACCCAGCAGTTATAAAATCATTTACACACCACAAAAAAACACAACGACACACACACACAATGAGAAATTGAGATGATGCGTGCTACTGATTGAACTCAGACAAAACTAAAACCTTATTGTGCATGTGCACCATCTCCCCTCTGCAAAATCGGCAGTGTATGCAAATTAATTACTTAAAAATCATACAATGTGATTTTCTGGATTTTTGGATTCCGTCTCTCACAGTTGAAGTGTACCTATGATAAAAATTACAGACCTCTACATGCTTTGTAAGTAGGAAACCCTGCAAAATCGGCAGTGTATCAAAAACTTGTTCTCCCCACTGTAGTTAAACTGCAGCTGGCCCATAACAGTGGTATGTCTTGCTCTTCATTGTAATCAGAGGGCTAATATAAATACTATGCATGCCAGTCTCTCTTGGTTAAGAGTTGAGGAAAGACTTACTGCATCACTTCTTCTTTTTATAAGAAACATTGTGTTGGAAATTCTAAATTGTTTGCAAGTCAACTTACACACAGCACTGACACACACACTTACCCCACCAGACATGCTACCAGGGGTCTTTTCACAGTCCCTAGGTCCAGAACAAATTCAAGAAAATATACAGTATTATTTAGTCACGATTGCATGGAACTCCCTTCCATCTCATACAGCGCAAGTGAACAGTAAACCTGGTTTCAAAAAGCTATAAAGCAACACCTCACTGCATAACGCCTCTCCTCCTTGTGACCTACTGGTTGTGTGTATGTACTGACATGTGACCTACTGGTTGTGTGTATGTACTGACATGTGACCTACTGGTTGTGTGTATGTACTAACATGTGACCTACTGGTTGTGTGTATGTACTAACATGTGATCTACTTGTTATGTGTATGTACTGACATGTGACCTACTGGTTGTGTGTATGTACTGACATGTGACCTACTGGTTGTGTGTATGTACTGACATGTGACCTACTGGTTGTGTGTATGTACTAACATGTGACCTACTGGTTGTGTGTATGTACTAACATGTGATCTACTGGTTGTGTGTATGTACTGACATGTGACCTACTGGTTGTGTGTATGTACTGACATGTGACCTACTGGTTGTGTGTATGTACTGACATGTGACCTACTGGTTGTGTGTATGTACTGACATGTGACCTACTGGTTGTGTGTATGTACTGACATGTGACCTACTGGTTGTGTGTATGTACTGACATGTGACCTACTGGTTGTGTGTATGTACTGACATGTGACCTACTGGTTGTGTGTATGTACTGACATGTGACCTACTGGTTGTGTGTATGTACTAACATGTGACCTACTGGTTGTGTGTATGTACTAACATGTGACCTACTGGTTGTGTGTATGTACTAACATGTGACCTACTGGTTGTGTGTATGTACTAACATGTGACCTACTGGTTGTGTGTATGTACTAACATGTGACCTACTGGTTGTGTGTATGTACTGACATGTGACCTACTGGTTGTGTGTATGTACTGACATGTGACCTACTGGTTGTGTGTATGTACTGACATGTGACCTACTGGTTGTGTGTATGTACTGTAAATGGTAAAGTATTTTGTCTGTAATGTCTTTTACGTTATGTGTTGGACCCCAGTAAGACTAGCTGTCTCCATTGGCGTCGGCTGATGGGAATGATAATAAATCAAATAACAATTCCAGAGGTAGAAGTCAAAGGAACCTAAACAAACAGGCACACTGAGAAAAATAATCAGTAGCCACATGATCCACTGTCCAGATTACTTTTCGTGTTGTTTTATATTGTATATTGTGTTTTATATTGTATATTGTTTTATATTCATAAACCCTCACTGACAGTCCGGAGCAACGTGATTCGGACATAATCTGCATTTCTGTCCGACAGCCAGACTGTTCATCCGTAGAGAGAGACTGAAGAGGCTTCCAGACAGTTAGCCACAGTAGACAATGCAGATGATCGCTACATCATCCTGCAACAACAACAACAATAACAACAGAGCATTATTGACCACTTTCATATTTGTGCCACAACACAACGCTATCCTGCTGGCCCTCTGGCAGCGTGGATCAGGTTATCCAGTCCTCAGGAGAGACAGGGTTAAGGACAAATGATACAGGGCAGCTCAAGCAGGGTTGGGAATAACGATGATGAAATAAACAGAGGTCTAAATAAGTGGTTTTGATGTGATTGAATATCCTTATGACCCATAGTTGACCTCTGACCCCTCCAAACAGCCAATAGCAGGACTGGGTTACCATGGGGCATCAGTGTGAGGAAAAGTGTTAATATTCTTTGTTCTCCATTTCCCTCTCTGTCTCTCTCTCCCTATACCCCAAACTGACCTCTCACTCCCACCATATTCCCAGATGCAATTCCCCATCCAGTCTCCCTCTCCTTCTTTTCCTCTCTCATTCCCTTCTTTCTCTCTGCATCACAATACACTGCGTGGTAGGAGCAACAGCCTCCAGTAGACTGCTGACTGATGGAAATGTCTGATTGGGAGGCAGACAGCAGGCTGATAGCTGTGTATGCAGGAGGCTGGAATGCACCAGATGGACGGGGGCTTGTGCTGCCATATCTCTCTCTGTCTCTCCTCTCATTCTCTATCTCCCTCTCTCTACCCCCCCCCCCCCCCACCACCACCTCTCTGAGAGCTCATATTTTCTGTGTGTGAGTATGATCCTATCTACAGTACCAGTATGTATCTCCTCCTGCCTCCCTACACCCCTCCTTCATCGTGCCAGGATGAAAGTATGTGTTGCTGCATCAGATTCAGGGGCTTATTAAATTATTGGACGATATTGTGAGCTGCCAAGTATCTGGGGAGAACAGAGACAGAGCTGGTAGCGAGCTGAGAGATAATAATGAACGTTGCGTTAGCAAATCCTTATCTGACTCTGGGTCATAACACAAAACAATATTTGGATGAATAAATGGCCACATGAAAACACCTCTCCATGGAGCTTAATATGTCTATAAAGACACACTTTTCATGCATGTATGTGTTCTCCCTCCACAACGTAAATACAACTAGGAAAGTACTTCACTCACAGTCCCTAAGACAAAATGACCATTATAACAGCTTCATGAGGTAGAGACAGAGCTGTGAAAATGATTCACACACACACACTTAATGGCTTGCTGGAGAGAGAGCTGTGAAAGACAGGGATAGTGCAGGCCTCATTAAATAGCTGTCAGTGCACCTCTACTGAGCTCTGGAGAGGGCAAACACACTGACTCATACGCACGCACACGCACACGCACACACAGTTGATAATGTCTCTCCTGTCCACACCACACTGTGCCTGAGTTGATTTAGACGTGCAGCAGCAGTGTGATTCCTCAAGGATATGACAGATAGGAGAGGGGAAATTCCTGCTTAAGCTATAAAACACCTGTATTGCTGCTGCAGCTCAACTCTGTGGGACAGGAGTGTGTCTGGTCTGGTCTACTCCCAGAGCTCTCTCAGAGTATACACACAGTACACCATGTGAGCTGGACTCACTCTCCTTTTTCCATCTCTGGCTGTCTGCTAAAACAGATGGGTTTGTGTACTGACTGGCTGACTGGCTGGCTGACTGGCTATCGTCCCCACACCTCGCTTGGGCTGGCGTACCTTCCCAGAAAGAGCTGATAAACTGATATATAGTCAAACACACACAGCCCCATTTGTTGATCTACTGCCCAGCTTCAGCTTATCTATATTCCAGCGCTCCGCTTACTATGAACCATTTGCTGCGTCTTCATAGAACAGGAGAATTTGAAAGATGGAGCAACTTCAGTTTCTCTCCATCTTTCCCCCTCCTTTTCTCCAGGCATACTCTATCCCTTCTCCTCCCCTTCTCCTCCCCTCTCCTTCTCCTTGCACATCTCTTATCGGTTTCCCAGTGGGGTTGGACAGTATGTGTTTGGGCCCTCAGAAAGCAATTATCACCCAAAGCTACTGCAGAGTGAGGTCGGAAAGAAAGAGCAATAAACTAAAGTTTCCTCAAGGTTGAGGACAGCAGTCATAAAACTTTTATTAGATAGCAAGTCATCAGATTGGAAATGCATGTGTAGAGTGTTGTTGTCCTGAGAGAACAGGAGTGGTAGTGAAGTGGAGAACTTGATGTTTTACCGTTTTAATTACATCAACACTATCACTCACTACAAGGGCCTCCACAGACACCTCTGACCTGCTGCAATAGAGGACAGGTGGAGGAGAGAGAGAGAGAGAGAGAGAGAAAGAGGGGGGGGACAGACAGACAGAGAGAGAGAGAGAGAGAGAGAGAGGAGAGAGAGAGAGAGAGAGAGAGAGAGAGAGAGAGAGAGAGAGAGAGGGGGGGGACAGACAGAGAGAGAGAGAGAGAGAGAGAGAGAGAGAGAGAGAGAGAGAGAGAGAGAGAGAGAGAGAGAGAGAGAGAGGGAGAGAGAGAGAGAGAGAGAGAGAGAGAGGAGAGAGAGAGAGAGAGAGAGAGAGAGAGAGAAAGAGGGGGGGGACAGACAGACAGACAGACAGACAGACAGACAGAGAGAGAGAGAGAGAGAGAGAGAGAGAGAGAGAGAGAGAGAGAGAGAGAGAGAGAGAGAGAGAGAGAGAGAGAGAGAGAGAGAGAGAGAGAGAGAGAGAGAGAGAGAGAGAGAGAGAGAGAGAGAGAGAGAGAGAGAGAGAGAGAGAGAGAGAGAGAGAGAGAGAGAGAGATTCCCAGAAGAATGACTGAATCTAAGAAAGTTACATAGCCTCTTTTACACTCTCACATACGTAGCTGTGGTCTAAAGACAGTTTCTCAGTCCGTACTTGTCAGCCAGTCAGTAGCCACTGCAGTGGCCTGCCAGTAGTGTGACAGGAACACCCACTAAAAACAGTGGTCCACAGTCAGCACGGCTCCAGGCTTCTGGCAGTATGTCTCTATGGGGAGAGGAGCACCTCTGCTCTGAATACCCTAGCCAACTGTCAGGACACACCCCAGGTCCTAAGGCACCAATGTCACACAGGTGCACACACACACACTGGACCCCTCAAATACATACACACAATTCACACACGCTACCGTACTACTGGCTACAGCTGCAGGGAGAGGTCTCCTCCAGCTCTACCAGGGGATTCCAACAGGAAGTTTCCTCTCCTGCTGTCCAATCAGAGTGGTCGGTTGCTCTTGGATGGTCGAAGTAAGGAAACCCCTTTCCATCACTGTTCCGTAGGCCTCTCACAACAACTGCTTGTTTTTTCCTGCCCACTAATGAGGAACCAATTATAGGTCAGCCTTAAAGGTGAACTGCACCAGATATACAGTATTAGAAAAAGGAGGAGATAGGAATCCCATTGGGCAATCAAATCAAATTGTATTGGTCACATACACGTGATTAGCAGATGTCATTGCGGGTGAAGAAAAATGCTTGTGCTTCTAGCTTCAACAGTGCAGTAATATCTAACAAGTAATATCTAACAAATGACACAAAATTTACCCAATACACACAAATCTAAGTAGGAATGAATTAATACTATATACATATGGACAAGCGATGTCAGAGCGGAACGGACTAAGATACAGTAGAATAGTATAGAAAACAGTATATACATATGAGATGAGTAATGCAAGATTTGTAAGTATTATGAGGTGAATGAGATACCGTAGAATAGTATAGAAAACAGTATTTACACATGAGATGAGAAATGCCAGATATGTAAACATTACGTGGCTAAGATTAAGTGACTAAGTTCCCAAGATGGCGTAGCAGTCGGACGTGTGTTTTGTGTTTGTCTTATCCCGTGTAAATAGACGTTTTTTTTGTATATATCTTAATCTCACTTTCTATCCACAAACTATCTCCTGCAACCCGCTTCACCCAATGTGGTACGGATCTGCTATTTTTATTCCTTATAATTGGAACCTCCATCAGGAGCTAGCCAGCTAACTAGCTATCAGTCTTTGTTAGCCACAGCTCGCGATCTTCACCTTTAGCTCGGACACCAGCCAGCCTTAACTCGGACAATACCTGCCAGTCTGCACAGCGCGATATCAGCCCAGAGCATATCGGACTGCTTCTCTCTACCACATCACCAGATTCCTGCCGCTCTGGATCATTACACTGGATCATCGCAGCTAGCTAGCTGCTACCGAGTGGCTACTGTTAGCTAACGCCTCTGTCCCGAAACAAGCACCAGTTAGCCTTGAGTTAGTCTCGAGCTAGGCCCATATACCAACTAATTTTAGGGCTATAATACCTCTTTTGCCAATTGGCCTGGACCCTTTATTGTCGACACGGAGCCCCTCCGATCCATCACGACTGGACTGCCGACGTGATCGCCCGATGTGTTCTCAACAGGCTATTCTGTTACGATGTCGCGGAAGAATCATCTGCTATCCCCGGCGCGCTAGCTTTCTGAACGCTGTGTCCCCTGCTCGCCTAGCGAAGTAGTGAATACCGAACGGCACCCTGACTCACCTATTGCTGCTCTTTTGACCCTATGATCACTCGGCTACACAGCTGATGCCCTCTGGACTGTTTCAATAACACGGCATTTTGTTTACCTGTCGGCCCCAGCCTCGAACTCAGGTCCTGTATGTACCTAACTAACCCGCTCTGCCCATTCATCGCCATTTACCCATTGTTGTCTTTGCTCTCCTGATCAACACCTGTGATTGCTTTATGCCTCTCTCTAATGTCAATATTTTTTTATTTTACCTTTATTTAACCAAGTAGGCAAGTTGAGAACACGTTCTCATTTACAATTGCGACCTGGCCAAGATAAAGCAAAGCAGTTCGACACATATGCCTTGTCTACTGCTGTCTTGGCTAGTTCTAATTGTTGTATTTCACTGTAGAGCTCTCAGTCCCGTTCAACATGCCTTAGATAACTCTTTTGTCCCACCCTACACACATGCGGAGAGCTCGCCTGGCTTAACTGGTGCCACCAGAGACAAAACCTTTCTCATCGTCACTCAACGCCTAGGTTTACCTCCACTGTACTCACATCCTACCATACCCTTGTCTGTACATTATGCCCTGAATCTATTCTACCACGCCCAGAAATCTGTTCCTTTAATTCTCTGTTCCCAACGCATGAGACAACCAGTTCTTATAGCGTTTATCCGTACCCTTATCCTACTCCTCCTCTGTTCCTCTGGGGATGTAGAGGTTAACCCAGGCCCTGTCGCCTCCAGTTCAACTCCTATTCCCCAGGCGCTATCATTTGTTGACTTCTGTAACCGTAAAAGCCTTGGTTTCATGCATGTTAACATCAGAAGCCCCCTCCCTAAGTTTGTTTTATTCACTGCTTTAGCACACTCTGCCAACCCTGATGTCCTAGCTGTGTCTGAATCCTGGCTTTGGAAGGCCACCAATCATTCAGAAATGTCCATCCCCAACTACAACATTTTCCTCCAAGATAGAACTGCCAAACGGGGTGGAGTTGCAATCTACTGCAGAGATAGTCTGCAGAGTTATGTCATGCTATCCAGGTCTGTGCCCAAACAGTTCGAGCTTCTACTTTTAAAAATCCACCTTTCCAGAAACAAGTCTCTCACTGTTGTTATAGACCCCCCTCAGCCCCCAGCTGTGCCCTGGACACCATATGTGAATTGTTTGCCCCTCATCTATCTTCAGAGTTCGTACTGTTAGGTGACCTAAACTGGGATATGCTTAACACCCCGGCCGTCCTACAATCTAAGGTAGATGCCCTCAATCTCACACAAATTATCAAGGAACCTATTAGGTACAACCCTAAATCCGTAAACACGGGCACACTCATAGATATCATGATGACCAACCTGCCCTATAAATACACCTCTGCTCTCTTCAACAAGGATCTCAACAATCACTGCCTCATTGCCGGTCAAACGACCACCCCTCATCACTGTCAAACGCTCCCTAAAACACTTCAGCAAGCAGGCCTTTCTAATCAACCTGGCCCGCGTATCCTGGAAGGATATTGATCTCATTCTATCAGTAGAGAATGCCTGATTATTCTTTAAAAGTGCTTTCCTCACCATCTTAAATAAGCATGCCCCATTCAAAAATGTAGAATTAAGAACAGATATAGCCCTTGGTTCACTCCAGACTTGACTACCCTTGACTAGCACAAAAACATCCTGTGGCATACTGCATTAGCATCGAATAGCCCCCGTGATATGCAATTTTCAGGGAAATTAGGAACCAATATACACAGTCAGTTAGGAAAGCAAAGGCTAGCTTTTTCAAAAATAAATTTGCATCCTGTAGCACAAACTCCAAAAAGTTCTGGGACACTGTAAAGTCCATGGAGAATAAAAGCGCCTCCTCCCAGCTGCCCACTGCACTGAGGCTAGGAAACACTGTCACCACCGATGAATTGAGAATTTCAATAAGCATTTTTCTACAGCTGGCCATGCTTTCCACCTGGCTACCCCTACCCCGGCCAACAGCTCTGCACCCCCCGCAGCAACTTGCCCAAGCCTCCCCCACTTCTCCTTCACCCAAATCCAGATAGCTGATGTTCTGAAAGAGCTGCAAAATCTGGACCCTACAAATCAGCTGGGCTAGACAATCTGGACCCTCTCTTTCTAAAATTACCCGCCGCAATTATTGCAACCGCCTGTTCAACTCTCTTTCATATCGTCTGAGATCTCTAAAGATTGGAAAGCTGCCGCAGTCATCCCCCTCTTCGGAGGGGAGATACTCTAGACCCAAACTGTTACAGACCTATAACTATCCTACCCTGCCTTTCTAAAGTCTTCTAAAGCCAAGTTAACAAACAGATCCCAGACCATTTCGAATCCCACCGTACCTTCTCCACTATGCAATCTGGTTTCTGAGCTGGTCATGTGTGCACCTCAGCCACGCTCAAGGTCCTAAACGATATCATAACCGCCATCGATAAAAGACAGTACTGTGCAGCCATCTTCATCGACCTGGCCAAGGCTTTCGACTCTGTCAATAACCACATTCTTATCGGCAGATTCAACAGCCTTGGTTTCTCAAATGACTGCCTCGCCTGGTTCACCAACTACTTCTCAGATAGAGTTCAGTGTGTCAAATCGGAGGGCCTATTGTCCGGACCTCTTGCAGTCTCTATGGGGGTGCCACAGGGTTCAATTCTCGGGCTGACTCTTTTCTCTGCATATAAACACAGCAAAAAAAGAAACGTCCTCTCACTGTGAACTGCGTTTATTTTCAGCAAACTTAACATGTGTAAATATTTGTATGAACATAACAAGATTCAACAACTGAGACATAAACTGAACAAGTTCCACAGACATGTGACTAACAGAAATGTAATAATGTGTCCCTGAACAAAGGGGGTCAAAATCAAAAGTGACAGTCAGTATCTGGTGTGGCCACCAGCTGCATTAAGTACTGCAGTGCATCTCCTCCTCATGGACTGCACCAGATTTGCCAGTTATTGCTGTGAGATGTTACCTCACTCTTCCACCAAGGCACCTGCAAGTTCCCGGATATTTCTGGGGGGAATGGCCCTAGCCCTCACCCTCCGATCCAACAGGTCCCAGATGTGCTCAATGGGATTGAGATCCGGGCTCTTCGCTGGCCATGGCAGAACACTGACATTCCTGTCTTGCAGGAAATCACACACAGAACAAGCAGTATGGCTGGTGGCATTGTCATGCTGGGGGGTCATGTCAGGATGAGCCTGCAGGAAGGGTACCACATGAGGGAGGAGGATGTCTTCCCTGTAATGCACAGCGTTGAGATTGCCTGCAATGACAACAAGCTCAGTCCGATGATGCTGTGACATACCGCCCCAGACCATGACGGACCCTACACCTTCAAATCGATCCCACTCCAGAGTACAGGCCTTGGTGTAACGCTCATTCCTTCGACGATAAACACGAATCCGACCATCACTCCTGGTGAGACAAAACCGTGACTCGTCAGTGAAGAGCACTTTTTGCCAGTCCTGTCTGGTCCAGTGACGGTGGGTTTGTGCCCATAGGCGACGATGTCGCTCTTGCTGCTGGTGATTCTCTGATCCACCTCTACGCAGACGACACCATTCTGTATACTTCTGGCCCTTCTTCGGACACTGTGTTTACAAACCTCCAGACGAGCTTCAATGCCATACAACTCTCCTTCTGTGGCCTCCAACTGCTCTTAAATGTAAGTAAAACTAAATGCATGCTCTTCAACTGATCGCTGCCCTCACCTGCCCGCCCGTCTAGATTCACTACTCTGGACGGTTCTGACTTAGAATATGTGGACAAATACAAATACCCAGGTTTCTGGTTAGACTGTAAACTCTCCTTCCAGACTCACATTAAGCATCTCCAATCCAAAATTAAATCTTGAATCGGCTTCCTATTTCGACAACAAAGCCTCCTTCACTTATGCTGCTAAATACACCCTTATGAAACTGACTGTCCTACCGATACTTGACTTTGGCGATGTCATTTACAAAATAGACTCCAACACTCTACTCAACAAATTGCATGCAGTCTATCACAGTGCCATCCGTTTTGTCACCAAAGCCCCATACACTACCCACCACCACAACATGTATACTCTCGTTGGCTGGCCATCGCTTCATATTCGTCGCCAAACCCACTGGCTCCAGGTCATCTTTGCTAGGTAAAGCCCCGCCTTACCTCAGCTCACTGGTCACCATAGTAATACCCACCCGTAGCACGCACTCCAGCAGGTATATTTCACTGGTCCTCCCCAAAGCCAACTCCGCCTTTCCTTCCAGTTCTCTGCTGCCAATGACTGGAACAAATTGCAAAAATCACTGAAGCTGGAGACGTATATGGCGTCAAGCACTCCTCCAGCATCTTTTCATTTATTCTGCATCTCACGAATGTTCTTCTTTGTGATCTAAACACCTCAAACTTAGATTTGTCTGTCCATAAAAAAAAAGTTCAATCTTCCTCTGTCCAGTGTCTGTTATTTTGCCCATCTTAATCTTTTATTTTTATTGGCCAGTCTGAGATATGGCTTATTCTTTGCAACTCTACCTAGAAGGCCAGCATCCCGGAGTCGCCTCTTCACTGTTGACATTGAGACTCGTGTTTTGCGGGTACTATTTAATGAAGCTGCCAGTTAAGAACTTTTAAGGCGTCTGTTTCTCAAACTAGACACTCTAATATACTTGTTGTCTTGCTCAGTTGTGCACCGGGGCCTCCCACTCCTCTTCCTATTTTGGTTAGAGCCAGTTTGCGCTGTTCTGTGAAGGGAGTAGTACACAGCGTTGTACGAGATCTTCAGTTTCTTGGCAATTTCTCCTCTGGAATAGCCTTCATTTCCCAGAACAAGAATAGACTGACAAGTTTCAGAAGAAAGGTCTTTGTTTCTGGCCATTTTGAGACTGTAATCGAACCCACAAATGCTGATGCTCCAGATACTCAACTAGTCTATAGAAGGCCAGTTATATTGCTTCTTTAATCAGAACAACCATTTTCACCAGTGCTAACATACTNGCCAGTCTGAGATATGGCTTATTCTTTGCAACTCTACTAGAAGGCCAGCATCCCGGAGTCGCCTCTTCACTGTTGACATTGAGACTCGTGTTTTGCGGGTTACTATTTAAATGAAGCTGCCAGTTAAGAACTTTTAAGGCGTCTGTTTCTCAAACTAGACACTCTAATATACTTGTTGTCTTGCTCAGTTGTGCACCGGGGCCTCCCACTCCTCTTCCTATTTTGGTTAGAGCCAGTTTGCGCTGTTCTGTGAAGGGAGTAGTACACAGCGTTGTACGAGATCTTCAGTTTCTTGGCAATTTCTCCTCTGGAATAGCCTTCATTTCCCAGAACAAGAATAGACTGACAAGTTTCAGAAGAAAGGTCTTTGTTTCTGGCCATTTTGAGACTGTAATCGAACCCACAAATGCTGATGCTCCAGATACTCAACTAGTCTATAGAAGGCCAGTTATATTGCTTCTTTAATCAGAACAACCATTTTCACCAGTGCTAACATACTTGCAAAAGGGTTTTCTAATGATCAATTAGCCTTTTAAAATGATAAACGTGGATTAGCTAACAGAACATGACATTGGAACACAGGAGTGATGATTGCTGATAATGGGACTCTGTACGCCTATGTAGATATTCCATAAAAAGTCATCAGTTTCCAGCTACAATAGTCATTTACAACAGTTTCCAGCTACAATAGTCACTTACAACATTAACAATGTCTACACTGTATTTCTGATCAATTTGATATCGTTATTTTAATGGACCAAAAAATTTGCTTTTCTTTCAAAAACAAGGACATTTCTAAGTGACCCCAAACTTTTGAACGGTAGTGTACACGTGAGATGAGTAATGCAAGATATGTAAACATTATTAAAGTGACTAGTGTTCCCTTCCTTAAAGTGGTCAGTGATTCCTAGTCTATGCCTATAGGCAGCAGCCTCTAATGTGCTAAGGATGGCTGTTTAACAGTCTGATGGCCTTGAGAAAGAAGCTGTTTTTCAGTCTCTCGGTCCCAGCTTTGATGCACCTGTACTGACCTCACCTTCTGGATGATAGCGGGGTGAACAGGCAGTGGCTCGGAGGAACATATAACGCCCCGCCCAGCAGACTTTCGACCAATCGCCTCCAGGTTGTCATGCTGCGTCACACGGTTGCTAAGCTAATCGTCACACAATCTCTTCTCAAAGTCAGGATGAGTCGAGTAACCTGCCTATTTTCGTCGAAAGTATGTAAGGTCACGATTCCAAAGCTATCCAATATTACAGAGAACAAGTTAATTACCTCACATTTCCGAAAATATTTGAAATGTTGTTCTTGTTATTCACAAAATTCATACTAATGTTGGGTTTTTGATCTTGCGCCCAATTGTCTCCCATTCACTTCTTGAAGGAGTGCTCTCCTTGTCCCAGAATCGCCCAGAATACAACGTGCAGCCCATTGACGACACTTGGGCATTGTCCACAATGGACGTTAATACAATTCCAATGGAGTTTCCCTTCTCCCAAAAGTATCTCTGACTGCAAACCTCACTGATTCTGCACGTGTTCTTCCGGTGCTCATTAAGTAATGCAGCGGCCATTTCTGAAGCCCAAACGAGTGTTGTCTTTGGGGCGTGGTTTAATGTGGGTGCTTCTTGGGTGTGTATTCCCATTCAATCAGAACAAATAAACAAGGGCAGTAGTGAGTAACTTAGTGACAGCGAGGTAAACTAAGATGGCTTTGCTATAGAGAGAAATTTTGAAGTTGAGGATTTCTCCCCTCCTGACTGACTCACCATCTCAAGATGATCTGCTGATTCAGTTCTATGTGTAGGCTAAAGCCTGCGCTGACCGTGTGTTTAGCCAACCTGACAGCAGCTAGCTAGCAAAGCTTGGGGATAGCTACAGCTGGCTAGATTATCGAGCGGATATTTATCTGTACAATCACAGATGCCAAGACAGCAAGAAGTAACAGTGTCTGGAATGTCTTTCATGAGACATTCGTTCTACAACACCTTGCTATGAAAGCAGCTTACAACTTGAAGTTTTTCACATCATGTAAAGAAGTGTTACCACAACTGCAAGTTGAATGTCCGGTCTTCAGTCCTGGAGGAAGCTTTGAATCGGTCAGTAGCCTACAGAGTAATATAAGAAGAGTGCAATTGCTGAACTTATGTAGATATTCTAAACAAAGTATTTTGATAACTTTCCAGTGAAACAGTTCCAGGTAGAACAAACCATCCTTCACATAATACTGTAGAACAGTGTTCTGCTAATATAACAATGTGCAAATATTACACTTGTCTTTCATCTTCTGTTGTCATTCACAGTCTATACATATACTGTACCTATCAGCATTTTGTCTGGTGGTACATGTTAGTCGTCATCCCTTCGTATGGTGTCCCATATAAGACAGTTTCCTGACAATACAGAGAATACAGAGAGTCCCCCTCCCCCACCATTCAATTCAATAGTAACAACAGATGACGAAAAGTAATAGAGGTCTGGTATCATTTTAATGCTGAGTGAAAGGTCTCTCCCAGACATCTGTATCAACCTGTCTTTTAGTCAGGGGAGTCCATGACAAACCATCTCTCCTGTCCGCCATCTGTAGAAAAAACAAGGTAGTTGATACACACAGCACTGATTAAATTATCAATGGTGGTTAAGTGAATTCCAGGACAGACAAGTAATAGTATTTTGACCTATAACCAGATCAAATGTAACCAACCTGAAGTGTGACTGGGGCCTGGCTACGTACTGCATCAGCCTTCTACTCCTGATATGGTCGGGGGTTCCCACCACACTGCTGAACAACATATTCATCAGGTTTTGTATGTAGCCTATGAATTAAATAAAATATCATCACTCAATAAACATAGTGAGAAAAATCACTTTTTTTCTAATTTGGAAGTAATTATACTAATAGAGGGACCTTAAGTACGGAATAGATTCAGGTCAGTAACGCTGACGCCGTTACTATGCAACCAGCTGTGTAATGTTACTGAATGCTTATTGACACGTATTTGTAGCATGTTAGCTAAAATGACTGGTACTCAAGCTAGACAAGTACCATGTTTAATTTATTTTAGCCCTAGAAAATACCCAATAGACTTTTATGAGAACAGCCATGTTGTTTTAGCACAAGCAGAAAAAGCCCCCAAACGCTAGCTAGCTAACATTAGTGCTAACCTAGCCCTTGATCATGACTCCCAGTTCCATTACAGTAAAGGCAGAATGCCGCCTTGGGTTATCGAGAGCAAGTAATAACCCAAACAACCTGCCTGTTCTCATAAATGTAGCTAGATACCTAACTGGCAAATCCGGGTTAGTTATCAATATCTTTTTCCGAGTTTAAATTAATTGGAGTTGAAACATTATCGAACGTTACATTCTGTCGTCAGCTGCAACGTTAGCTATGCAAATGCTCCTCTATGACATTACATCACATTACACATTAGCGAGAGGCAATGTATTTAGCTAGTTACATCACAGTATCACAGTGTTATAGCTAGCTACTCACCACACACCAGTTACAGCCATCATGTCGTACGTTTGTTGCATGTAAACCATTCTTTGCCATCTTGCGCAATATTGTTGAAAGCATTAGAAGTTTGCACCAACTTTATGGAAGCCCATCTTCACTCCTATACCAATCTAGTGTGCATGCGTTGCAGACCTGACAATATGTCCACAACATGTGGCAGCTGGGGGCGACCTTGTTGTCTCTGGGCAATTGGACATCATTGGCAAAAGTAAACATGTAAGTAATCCATACCTGTCATGACCCACTCACTGACTTTATAACCAAAATGATCCTATTTACACTTTGTAGTCAATTTTAACACTATAATGAATGTTTCTGACTCATATCGATTCCACATAGGCGTGTATAAACAGAGAAGTTGGTTCTAGGAGGCAGTTCCCCTTTAAGATCATTGGGGCCAACTGCAAAGTCAGCTCATCCATTGTTCCTCAGTCCATTCCCCCAGGCAGGAAACAAAGGACAAGGAATCCCCCTCCTGCCCTTGTGCGTTCCTCCATCCTCCATACCCCTCTGGCAATGCTACAACCCTTACCCCACTATGGTGACCCCTGCCTGGCTGACATTCTCCACTCACACACCCACTATGGAGCCTGCCTTTCTCCACAAAGACTACAGCTCTGTATTGGAACTCGAGCTGCGTGTTGCTGTTGTTTCTACAGCGACAATGATAGGCTGCTATTCTCTATTGGTAGAGTACAGTGCACACCGCAAGGCAAGCCAGTGACAATGCAGCCCAGATATTCTCCATTGGTAGAGTTCATTGCGAGGTAAGGCAGGGCAGTTATCCGTCTAGCATGGGGATGGGCTATAATTTTGTCTAGAGCGCCAAAAGGATTGCAAAATTCAGCGGAGAGCAGCAATGACTTTTTGGAGGACCGATTTCTTCATCAAAATCTATTTGCAGGCCAGAAAAAAGGGTGGTTATTTAAAAACGTACAGGTCCATTATCATGTCTACATACTTTCTATCAAGTTTTAGACAGAGTGGTCTGGACTCAAACTTACCGCTGGTCAGATTGAATATATATATGTTGCCCACCCCTGCTCTAGCAGATGTGCCTGGGGCGACTGGCTCAGAGCATAGCAGGGAAATAATGACTTCCAGACTACCTGCAAAAGAACATAATTCCCACAGGCCAGCTAGAACCAGGAACTGAGCCTGACAACAGCACAGCAGAGGCCACTGCACAACCCCCGCAGCCTTCAACAATGACAGGAGGAACATAGTGTGCCACCAGGAATTAGGACCAAGTCATATACTCAGGAAAACTCCAGGCTCCAAGGTGTTCCTGGTGAGATACATGGTCAGGAACAATTCTGGGCCCTAGGAGAAATACTGACAAAGCTGTAACATAGCTAAGGACTTCAGTACAAACGCTGCATAACATTACTACTAACCCAGTACTATCCCATGGCATTTGCTCAGTCTTAGTTGTGATCGATGCTCTCTCTCTCTCTCTCTCTCTCTCTCTCTCTCTCTCTCTCTCTCTCTCTCTCTCTCTCTCTCTCTCTCTCTCTCTCTCTCTCTCTCTCTCCTCTCTCTCTCTCCTCTCTCTCTCTCTCTCTCTCTCTCTCTCTCTCTCTCTCTCTCTCTCTCTCCTCTCTCTCTCTCTCTCTCTCTCTCTCTCTCTCTCTCTCTCTCTCTCTCTCTCTCTCTCTCTCTCTCTCTCTCTCTCTCTCTTCTTTCCTCCATCCCTCCCTCCCTGCCTCCCTGCCTTACTCCCCTGCCTCCCTCCCTCCCCCCGAGACAAGGTGAGGAAAGCTGGCATTAAGAGGCACTAAATCTCCTTAGCCCTATTAAGTGAAAGGAGAGAGGATCTGCTTTTCTCTAGACACCCTGTGAAGATAAAACAATGTTAAATCCCCAGAACAGCACAGCGCTCTGCATGACTCACAGTGATACTTATACACACGCATACACACACACACACACACACACACACACACACACACACACACACACACACACACACACACACACACACACACACACACACACACACACACACACCATGCTACATGTTTATATATACTGAGTGTACAAAACATTCCATGACATAGATGAAACCAGGTCAAAGCTATGATCCCTTATTGATGTCACTTGTTTTATCCACTTCACTCAATGTAGATGAAGGGGAGTAGACAGGTTAAAGAAAGATTTTCAAGCCTTGAGACATGGATTGTGTATGTGTGCCATTCAGAGGGTGAATGGGCAAAACAAAATACTTAAGTTCCTTTGAACGGGGTATGGTAGTAGGTGCCAGGCACACTGGTTTGTGTCAAGAACTGCAATGCTGCTGGGTTTTTCAAGCTCAACAGTTTCCCGTGTGTATCAAGAATGGTTCACCACCCAAAGGACATCCAGCCAACTTGACACGACTGTGGGAAGCATTGTAGTCAACATGGGCCAGCATCCCTGTGGAATGCTTTCAACACCTTGTAGAGTCCATGCCCCAACTCAATATTAGGAAGGTGTTCTTAATGTGTTGTACACTCAGTGTAAGTCTCAGTGGGAGCTACAGCTATATTTAGTGGGAGCTACAGTTATACTTAGTGGGAGCTACAGTTATACTTAGTGGGAGCTACAGTTATATTTAGTGGGAAGAACAGTTATAATTAGTGGGAACAACAGTTATATTTAGTGGAAGCTACAGTTATATTTAGTGGGAGCTACAGTTATATTTAGTGGGAGCTACAGTTATATTTAGTGGGAGCTACAGTTATATTTAGTTGGAACAACAGTTATATTTAGTGGGAACAACAGTTATATTTAGTGGAAGCTACAGTTATATTTAGTGGGAGCTACAGTTATATTTAGTGGGAGCTACAGTTATATTTAGAGGGAGCTACAGTTATACTTAGTGGGAGCTACAGTTATACTTAGTGGGAGCTACAGTTATATTTAGTGGGAACAACAGTTATATTTAGTGCGAACAACAGTTATATTTAGTGGAAGCTACAGTTATATTTAGTGGGAGCTACAGTTATATTTAGTGGGAGCTACAGTTATATTTAGTGGGAACAACAGTTATATTTAGTGGAAGCTACAGTTATATTTAGTGGGAGCTACAGTTATACTTAGTGGGAGCTACAGTTATATTTAGTGGGAACAACAGTTATATTTAGTGGAAGCTACAGTTATATTTAGTGGGAGCTACAGTTATATTTAGTGGGAACAACAGTTATATTTAGTTGGAACAACAGTTATATTTAGTGGGAGCTACAGTTATATTTAGTGGGAACAACAGTTATATTTAGTGGGAGCTACAGTTATATTTAGTGGGAAGAACAGTTATATTAAAGTGGGAACAATAGTTATATTTAGTGGGAGCTACAGTTATATTTAGTGGGAGCTACAGTTATATTTAGTTGGAACAACAGTTATATTTAGTGGGAGCTACAGTTATATTTAGTGGGAACAACAGTTATATTTACTGAGAGCTACAGTTATATTTAGTGGGAGCTACAGTTATATTTAGTGGGAGCTACAGTTATATTTAGTGGGAACAACAGTTATATTTTTGTGGGAACAACAATTATATTTAGTGGGAGCTAGAGTTATATTTAGTGGGTGCTGCAGTTATATTTAGTAGGAGCGATAGTTATACTTAGTGGGAACAATAGTTATATTCAATGGGAACAACAGTTATATTTAGTGGGAGCAACAGTTATATTCAGTGGGAACAACAGTTATATTTAATGGGAGCTACAGTTATACTTAGTGGGAGCTACAGTTACAGTTGAAGTCGGAAGTTTACACACACTTAGGTTGGAGTCATTAAAACTCGCTTTTCAACCACTCCACAAATTTCTTGTTAACAAACTATAGTTTTGGAAAGTCGGTTAGGACATCTACTTTGTCCATGACACAAGTCATTTTTCCAAAAATTGTTTACAAACAGATTATTTCACTGTATCAGAATTCCAGAGAGTCAGAAGTTTACATACAGTAAGTTGACTGTGCCTTTAAACAGCTTGGAAAATTACAGAAAATTATGTCAGAAGCTTTAGAAGCTTCTGATATGCAAATTGACATAATTTGAGTCAATTGGAGGTGTACCTTTGGATGTATTTCAAGGACTACCTTCAAACTCAGTGCCTCTTTGCTTGGGAAAATTAAAATAAATCAGCCAAGGGCCTCCCGGGTGGCGCAGTGGTCTAGAGCACTGCATCGCAGTGCTAGCTGCGCCACCAGAGTCGCTGGGTTCGCGCCCAGGCTCTGTCGCAGCCGGCCGCGACCGGGAGGTCCGTGGGGCGACGCACAATTGTAATGACCATCTAACCGAGGGGGGCAGGTGCACGGTGTTTCCTCCGACACATTGGTGCGGCTGGCTTCCGGGTTGGAGGCGCGCTGTGTTAAGAAGCAGTGCGGCTTGGTTGGGTTGTGCTTCGGAGGACGCATGGCTTTCGACCTTCGTCTCTCCCGAGCCCGTACGGGAGTTGTAGCGATGAGACAAGGCAGTAATTACTAGCGATTGGATACCATGAAAATTGGGGAGAAAAGGAGATAAAATTTAAAAAAAAAAAAAAAAAAAAAAAAAAAAAGCCAAGACCTCAGAAAAAAATGTGTAGACCTCCACAAGTCTGGTTCATCCTTGGGAGCAATTTCCAAACGCCTGAAGGTACCATGTTCATCTGTACAAACAGTATGCAAGTATAAACACCATGGGACCACGCAGCCGTCATACTGCTCAGGAAGGAGACGCGTTCTGTCTCCTAGAGATGAACGTACTTTGGTGCGAAAAGTGCAAATCAATACAAGAACAACAGCAAAGGAGCTTGTGAAGATGATGGAGGAAACAGGTACAAAAGTATCCATATCCACAGTAAAACGAGTCCTATATCGACATAACCTGAAAGGCCGCTCAGCAAGGAAGCCACTGCTCCAAAACCGCCATAAAAAAAGCCAGACTATGGTTTGCAACTGCACATGTGGACAAAGATCATACTTTTTGAAGAAATGTCCTCTGGTCTGATGAAACAAAAATAGAACTGTTTGGCCATAATGACCATTGTTATGTTTGAAGGAAAAAGGGGGGGGGGGGGCTTGCAAGCCGAAGAACACCATCTCAATCAGCATCATGTTGTGGTGGTGCACTTCACAAAATAGGTGGCATCACGAGGCAGGAAAATGATGTGGATATATTGAAGCAACATCTCAAGACATCAGTCAGGAAGTTAAAGCTTGGTCGCAAATGGGTCTTCCAAATGGACAATGACCCCAAGCATACTTCCAAAGTTGTGGCAAAATGTGGATTTGTGGACAGAACTGAAAAAGTGTGTGTGAGCAAGGAGGCCTACAAACCTGACTCAGTTACACCAGCTCTGTCAGAAGGAATGGGACAAAATTCACCCAACTTATTGTGGGAAGCTTGTGGAAGGCTACCTGAAACGTTTGACCCAAGTTAACCCAAATTAGTCAAATACTAATTGAGTGTATATAAACTTCTGACCCACTGGGAATGTGATGAAAGAAATAAAAGCTGAAATAAATCATTCTCTCTACTATTATTCTGACATTTCACATTCTTAAATAAAGTGGTGATCCTAACTGACCTAAAACAGGGAATTTTTACTAAGATTAAATGTCAGGAATTGTGAAAAACTGAGTTTAAATGTATTTGGTTAAGGTATATGTAAACTTCTGACTTCAACTGTATATTCAAACTGCAGCAACCTTGTACTTGTTCATATGAATTATATTTTAAAGAAGGACTGGGGGGGTTCCTATACACAGACACAGAGAAAGCAACATGATTGGACAATAAAACTCACTGAGCTTGCTTTATGCCGGTTTGCATAATGTAATCCTGCCCTGTGCAACTGTAGGCCTAATTAAACATTTACCCTACAGTCTATGTCATTTATTGTTTTATTGATTCATTAAAGTTAATAGTTTTATATTGAAAAAGTCTAGGTAGCCTAGTCAGCCCAAGTTTGAATAGAAACCAAATTTGATCCCATTCACTTTTACGCACAAAAAAAGACATACGTAACATTTATTTACCAGGGCGCATAGTAGGCTAGACTATGCAGCTGCTGCTGTTAGTAGCCTACAGTTGATCAGACTAAAACATAGTATTGTTTCCATGCATTACAGCATATCAGATCGCTAATGTTTAGGTGTATAGGCTGCTACACATTTATGTAAGACTTTTTGTTTGTGTCTGTTGGGAGTGATGCGTTATCCCGCTGGCTAAAGAAATACCAGAGGAAAGCGAGCCTTGAGCTTTGTGCGTTGTGCCCGGCCCGCACGACCTGGGATTTCAGTGAATTTGATTGGTCAAGACACGCAAAGAGCCTGAGGCAGCACTGCGATTTGAAGGACATAGAAACTGTGGGTTGTGCCGTGGCGGAGATCTTTGTGGGCTATACTCGGCCTTGTCTCAGGATGGTAAGTTGGTGGTTGAAGATATCCCTCTAGTGGTGTGGGGGCTGTGCTTTGGCAAAGTGGGTGGGGTTATATCCTTCCTGTTTGGCCCTGTCCGGGGGTATCATCGGATGGGGCCACAGTGTCTCCTGACCCCTCCTGTCTCAGCCTCCAGTATTTATGTTGCAGTAGTTTATGTGTCGGGGGGCTAGGGTCAGTTTGTTATATCTGGAGTACTTCTCCTGTCTTATCCGATGTCCTATGTGAATTTAAGTATGCTCTCTCTAATTCACTCTTTCTCTCTTTCTTTCTCTCTCTCGGAGGACCTGAGCCCTAGGACCATGCCTCAGGACTACCTGGCATGATGACTCCTTGCTGTCCCCAGTCCACCTGGCCATGCTGCTGCTCCAGTTTCAACTGTTCTGCCTGCGGCTATGGAACCCTGACCTGTTCACCGGACGTGCTACCTGTCCCAGACCTGCTGTTTTCAACTCTCTAGAGACAGCAGGAGCGGTAGAGATACTCTTAATGATCGGCTATGAAAAGCCAACTGACATTTACTCCTGAGGTGCTGACTTGCTGCACCCTCAACAACTACTGTGATTATTATTACTTGACCATGCTGGTCATTTATGAACATTTGAACATCTTGGCCATGTTCTGTTATAATCTCCACCCGGCACAGCCAGAAGAGGACTGGCCACCCCTCATAGCCTGGTTCTTCTCTAGGTTTCTTCCTAGGTTTTGGCCTTTCTAGGGAGTTTTTCCTAGCCACCGTGCTTCTACACCTGCATTGCTTGCTGTTTGGGGTTTTAGGCTGGGTTTCTGTACAGCACTTTCAGATATCAGCTGATGTAAGAAGGGCTATATAAATACATTTGATTTGATCCTCTTTTTTACGCTTTGCGTCGATATGTTTTATGCAAATGCTGCGCCTCGCCACACGTTTTCCGGCGTCCCTGGGTCTAGTTGGCCCCATGCATCTCCCCAACCAAGCCTGTGTAAGCTACAGCCTTTTACAGAGTTCACACAGGCCCCGTGCAATCAGGCCCCATACAATCTTGGCACATCTATCTTTGGGGAGTTTCTCCCATTCTTCTCTGCAGATCATCTTAAGCTCTGTCAGTTTGGATGGGGAGCATTGCTGCACAGATATTTTCTGGTCTCTCCAGAGATGTTCGATCGGGTTCAAGTCCGGGCTCTGGCAGGGCTACTCAAGGACATTCAGAGACTTGTCCCGAAGCCGCCACTCAAATGAAATCATCAAATCTAATTTTATTGGTCACATACACATGTTTAGCAGATGTTATTGTGGGTGTAGCGAAATGCTTGTGCTTCTAGCTCCAACAGTGCAGTAATATCTAACAAGTAATATCTGACAGTTCACAACATATACCCAAAAATACACGTAAATCTAAGTAAGGAATAGATTAAGAATATATATATACATATATGTCAGAGCGACATTGGACTAAGATACAGTGGCATAGTATAGAGTACAGTACATACATATGAGATGTGTGATGCGAAATTTACAAACAATTAACGTGGCGAAGATACCGTAGAATAGTATAGAGTACAGTTTACACATATGAGGTGAGTAATGCAAGATACAGAGACATTATTAAAGTGGCTAGTGTTTCATATCCTTTAAGTGGCCAGTGATTCCTAATCTATGTCTATAGGCAGCAGACTCTGATGTGCTGGAGATGGCTGTTTAACAGTCAGTGGTGTAGTATAGAATACAATACAATACAGTATATACATATGAAATGGGCGATTCCATACGTAAACACAATTTAAAAGTGACTAAGATACTGTAGAATAGTGTGGAGTGCAGTTTATACATATGAGATGAGTAATGCTAGATACGGAACATTGTTAAAGTGGCTAGTGATCCATTTCTAAAAGTGGCCAGTGATTCCTAATCTATGTCTGTAGGCAGCTGCCTCTGATGTGCTAGTGATGGCTGTTTAGCAGTCTGATGGCCTTGAGATAAAAGCTGTTTTGTCTTGGCTGTGTGCTTAGGGTCGTTGTCCTGTTGGAAGGTGAACTTTTGCCCCAATCTGAGGTCCTGAGCGCTCTGGAGCAGGCTTTCATCAAGGATCTCTCTGTACTTTTCTCCGTTCATCTTTGCCTCGATCCTGACTAGTCTCCCAGTCCCTGCCTCTGAAAAACATCAACAAGGCATGATGCTGCCACCACAATGCATCATCGTAGGGATGGTGCCAGGTTTCCTCCAGACCTGACGCTTGGCATTCAGACCAAAGAGTTAAATATTGGTTTCATCAGACCATAGAATCTTGTTCTTCGTGGTCTGAGAGTCTTTCGGTGCCTTTTGGCAAATTTGAAAGTCGGCTGTCATGTGCCTTTTACTGAGGAGAGGCTTCCGTCTGGCCACTCTACCATAAAGGCCTGATTGGTTTTGCAGAGATGGTTGTCCTTCTGGAAGTTTCTCCCATCTCCACAGAGGAACTCTGGAGCTCTGTCAGAGCTCTGTCGGGTTCTTGGTCACCTCCCTGACCAAGGCCCTTCTCCCCTGATTGCGCAGTTTGGCCGGGTGGCCAGTTTCAGGAAGAATCTTGGTGGTCCCAAACTTCTTCCATTTAAGAATGATGGAGACCACTGTGTTCTTGGGGACCTTCAATGCTGCAGACATGTTTTGGTACCCTTCCCCAGATCGGTGCCTCGACACAATCCTGTCTCGGAGCTCTACGGGCAATTCATTCGACCCCATGGCTTTTTGCTCTGACATGCGCCGTCAACTGTGGGACCTTATATAGACAGATGTGTGCCTTTCCAAATCATGTCCAATCAATTGAATTTACCACAGGTGGACTCCAATCAAGTTGTAGAAACATCTCAAGGATGATCAATGGAAACAGGATGCACCGGAGCTCAATTTCGAGTCTCATAGCAAAGGGTCTGAATACTTATGTAAATAAGGTATTATTAGGGGGGGGTTTTGCAAACATTTCTGAAAAAAATACTGTTTTAGCTTTGTCATTATGGGGTATTGTGTGTCGATTGGTGAGGATTTAAAAAAAAAAAAAAATTATGTAATGTAATGTAAAGAATGTGAAAAGTCAAGGGGGCAGAATACTTTCCGAAGGCACAGTATAGGCTTTTACAGGGTTCACACAGGCACCATGAGTCAGTATCTCCACAGATTCATGTATGTGTAGGCTAGGCCTGTTATTTCGTGCAGAGTGTGTGTATGGCTAGAATGCTTGGAATATGTTTGGATGATTAAAAGCACTCTGGGAGCTCTGTGCAGCTCTGTGTTTAGTAATGTACACAGCTCCAGGGTGAGCCGTGTATAAACGCCTCATTATTACTTTACTAAGCCCTTCCTATACCTCCATGACCAGGTCAGCCTGCTGACAAGACAAAGTGACCCATTTGGGGCATGAAGCACAAAGGGGATTAAACCCCAGAATAAAGTTGAAAACAACTGTGAATCGAGGAAGGGTTGAATGATACTAAACTGAAAGGCTTGATCACAATCTCCAAAATACTTAATGTGGTTAAATCTTTTAAAAAAGAAAAGTATATACACTACCAGTCCAAAGTTTGGACACACCTATTCATTCCAGGGGTTTTCTTTATTTGTACTATTTTCGACATTGTAGAATAATAGTGAAGACATCAAAACTATGAAATAACACATATGGAATCATGTAGTAACCAAAAAAAGTGTAAAACAAATCAAAATATAGTTTATATATTAGATTCTTCAAAGTAGCCATCCTTTGCCTAGATGACAGCTTTGCACACTCTTGGCATTCTCTCAACCAGCTTCATGAGGTAGTCACATGGAATGCATTTAAATTAATAGGTGTGCCTTGTTAAAAGTTAAATAGTGCAATTTCTTTCCTACTTAATAGGAAAGAGCCAATCAGTTGTGTTCTGACAAGGTAGGGGTGGTATACAGAAGGTAGCCCTATTTGGTAAAAGACCAAGTTCATATTATGGCAAGAACAGCTCAAATAAGCAAAGAAAAACGACAGTCCATCATTACTTTAAAACATGAAGGTCAGTCAATCAGGAACATTTCAAGAACTTTGAAAGTTTCATCAAGTGGAGTCGCAAAAACCATCAAGCACTGTGATGAAACTGGCTCTCATGAGGACAACCACAGGAAAGGAAGACCCAGAGTTACCTCTGCTGCAGAGGATAAGTTCATTAAAAATCAAATCAAATCTCATTTTTCACATTCACCAAATACAACAGGTGTAGACATTACAGTGAAATGCTTACTTACAAGCCCTTAACCAATGATGCAGTTTTAAGGAAATACCTTTAAAAAAAAGATTTAAAAAAAGTAAGAGATAAGAAAAACAAATAATTAAAGAGCAGCAGTAAATAACAATAGCGTGGCTATATACAAGGGGTACTGGTACAGAGTCAATGTGTCAATGTGCAGGTGCACTGGTGTCAAGGTAATTGAGATAATTATGTACATGCAGGTAGGGTTGTTAAAGTGGCTATGTAGTAGCAGCATGGGGGGGGGGGGGGGGGGTTGCATATAGTCTACGTAGCCATTTGATTAGCTGTTCAGGAGTCTTATGGCTTGGGGGTAGAAGCTGTTAAGAAGCCTCTTGGACCTAGACTTGGTGCTCCGGTACCGCTTGCCGTGCGGTAATAGAGAGAACAGTCTATGACTAGGGTGGCTGGAGTCTTTGATGACTTTTAGGGCATTCCTCTTACACCGCCTGGTATAGAGGTCCTGGATGGCAGGAAGCTTTGCCCCAGGGATGGACTGGGCCGTACGCACTAACCTCTGTAGTGCCTTGCGGTCAGAGGCCGAGCAGTTGCCATACCAGGCAGTGATGTAACCCGTCAGGATGCTCTCGATGGTGCAGCTGTAAAATCTTTTGAGGATCTGAGGACCCATGCCAAATCTTTTCAGTCTCCTGAGGGGAATAGGTGTTGTCGTGCCCTCTTCACAACTGTCTTGGTGTGCTTCGACCATGTTAGTTTGTTGTTGATGTGGACGCCAAGGAAAAGTCACTTGCCCCAGAAATTGCAGCCCAAATAAATGCTTCACAGAGTTCAAGTAACAGACACATCTCAACATCAACTGCTCAGAGGAGACTGTGAATCAGGTCTTCATGGTCAAATTGCTGCAAAGAAACCACTACTAAAGGACACCAATCAGAAGAAGAGACTTGCTTGGGCCAAGAAACACGAGAAATGTACATTAGAACGGTGGAAATCTGTCCTTTGATCTGGAGTACAAACGTGAGATTTTTGGTTCCAACCGCTGTGTCTTTGTGAGACGCAAAGTAGGTGAACGGATGATCTCTGCATGTGTGGTTCCCACCGTGAAGCATGGAGGAGGTGGTGTGGGGGTTCTTTTCTGGTGACACTGTCTGTGATTTATTTAGAATTCAAGGCACACTTCATTAGCATGGCTATTACAGCCTTCTGCAGCGATACGCCATCCCATCTGGTTTGTGCTTATTGGGAATATGATTTGTTTTTCAACAGGAAAATTACCCAACACACCTCCAGGCTGTGTAAGGGCTATTTGACCAAGAAGGAGAGTGATGGAGTGCTGCATCAGATGACCTGGCCTCCACAATCACCCGACCTCAACCCAATTGAGATGGTTTGGGAAGAGTTGGACTGCAGAGTGAAGGAAAAGCAGCCAACAAGTGCTCAGCATATGTGGGAACTCCTTCAAGACTGTTGGAAAAGCATTCCAGGTGAAGCTAGTTGAGAGAATGCCAAGTGTGTGCAAAGCTGTCATCAAGGCAAAGGGTGGCTACTTTGAAGAATCTAAAATATTAAATATATTTTGATTTCTTTAACACTTTTTTGGTTACTACATGATTCCATATGTGTTATTTCATAGTTTGATGTCTTCACTATTATTCTACAATGTAGAAAATTGTCAAAATAAAGAAAAACTCTTGGATGAGTAGGTATGTCCAAACTTTGGACTGGTACTCTAAGTTAAGAAGATAGGGACACACCATACAGAGCAAATGGAGAGCACATATACTACACACACTGTACCACCCATTCTTTTCTACATAGGCTGGGCCATGAAAATGCCAGGGTAGAGTTATTGTGACAGGGTCGGAACCAAAGTGATGGTCATTGTTTGCTAGTGGACCCTATAATCTTTGGCTACATTAAATGTTTCTTCATGTAGCCACCGTATTCGTGCTTCACATACTCCTCTTTGATTTAGAAGATACTGTTGCACAAACAACATGGTGATTTAAGCCTACACCAGCGCTGGTATCAGGCTGTATTAGTTAGCTACATTTGTTTGCTCTAACTCAGTAAATGTATTAGCTAGCTAGGTAGCCAGCTAACTAGTATTAGCATTAGCAGCTAACAAGAAAATACAAATTGCTAAGAAAAGACAACCTAGCTGTTTGCAGATAAGAAACACAACCTAATGGTGAAATTATAGAATGCTTGTGGATTTATGTTAAGAAGCAAAGTGGAAACAACATCATTGTCATCAACATTGTTGCATGTGCTGCAGTGACCATGCAGACTGAACACAAGTGTCTCATGGTCAGGCAACAACAAATGCTCTCCTTGAGTGACAGGGGGCGGGACTAGTTCGGTGTGGAAAGCAGCATGGAGAGAGAGAGAGCAGAGAGAAATGTCTCAAATAGCGGTGTAAACTATAAAAATGGATGTTACATGTCACATTTAACAAAACAAACATTTAAATACCGTTATAGAAGGTAAAGTAAAAAACTAAACTGGCCCATGCATCAATACCGGTATATAGCAAAATATGGTATACCGCCGAGCCCTACTTCTAAGTCCATACTCTACCATAACAGGTAGTACCCCCCACAAATCAAATCAAATGTATTTATATAGCCCTTCTTACATCAGCTGATATCTCAAAGTGCTGTACAGAAACCCAGCCTAAAACCCCAAACAGCAAGCAATGCAGGTGTAGAAGCACGGTGGCTAGGAAAAACTCCCTAGAAAGGCCAAAACCTAGGAAGAAACATAGAGAGGAACCAGGCTATGAGGGGTGGCCAGTCCTCTTCTGGCTGTGCCGGGTGGAGATTATAACAGAACAAAGCCAAGATGTTCAAATGTTTATAAATGACCAGCATGGTCAAGTAATAATAATCACAGTAGTTGTTGAGGGTGCAGCAAGTCAGCACCTCAGGAGTAAATGTCAGTTGGCTTTTCATAGCCGATCATTAAGAGTATCTCTACCGCTCCTGCTGTGTCTAGAGAGTCACACAGTAGTGTTTAAGTGTTCAACCTCCTTGTACTGTAAACCAATGAACCTATTTACAGTCTCAAGCACTGTGGCTCAGCTTCAGTTCAGATGACTCTCTACCTCAAAGGGAATCACCCTAACACACACACAATGACCAGGGCACTGGCCAACCGTGGGTAGCAGCCGTGTGATGTTGTGCAGAATCGAACAACACAACACACTCATTATTATGGAGGGGAGGTAACTAAGAGCAGTGAGTTCTACTAACAGAGCTCTCCTGTTGGTGAACTCAAAGAAAAACCCACTAACACATAAACACACAGCTAAACCAGAATAAAGACCCCACACACACATTATGTATACACATGAACAAAATCAACAGCACAAACATAAACAGATCTACAGACACAAACAAACACCACACACAAGGACCAAAATAGCCACATATACAGAAAGAACAACAGTACACACACTGGCTCTCCAAAGAGGCAGACTCTCTGCCATTCGCCTGCTCCAGTCTGCCAGCCCCCCTGCTCCAGGCAGGCTCCACAGAGCAGAGGCAGCTAGGCAGAAAGGTAGCCCAGAGATCAGATAAAAGTAAACGCCTTGCCTTCAATGTTCCCTCTCTGAGAAGCCAACAATGGACGATGCACTCACTCACAGACTCACTAACCAGGCAGGAGTCAGGAGCAATGCTGTGTGCATACATGCAGGCCGTAAAAGAGCAGCCAAGCGAATATGCGCTGAAGTTAAAGCCCAGCCTAGTGCAATGCTCTCTCTATCTCTCGATATCGATTTCTGTCTCTCACTTTCTCTCTCTCCATCACTTTCTCTCTCTCTTTCTCCCTATCCATCGCCATTCCCCTGTATGCTTGTCCTGGCTGTATGACGCTGGTTGGCTGAGTGAACCCCCAGCTGTAAGACATTAGCCAGCCCAACAGAGCTTTAAACTAAAACATGGCACGGCCAACCGCCAAATGGGATAGAATATGGAATACAGCGACAGTCAAAAGCTCTAATAGACCCATGAAGACAGACCATAGTGGTTACACTGAGTGTGTACTCTCTCTCTCTCGCTGTGTGTGTGTGTGTGTGTGTGTGTGTGTGTGTGTGTGTGTGTGTGTGTGTGTGTGTGTGTGTGTGTGTGTGTGTGTGTGTGTGTGTGTGTGTGTGTGTGTGTGTGTGTGTGTGTGTGTGTGTGTGTGTGTGTGTGTGTGTGTGGCATCCTATTACCACATTCTGAAAGTCTGAAAACCCCAAAGGAACAGAGGAGAGAATAAAACATGATATCAGAGGACAGGAAGAAAGGAGAGTGGGGGGACTGGAGATAGTAACAAAACAGAGGAGAAAAGAAGACTGAAGGAATGAGAGAGAATCCCACTTGAGAAAACACACAGAGTTAAGAAAAGAGTTGAGAGATGGAAATTAGTGAAGAAAGAGCGTAATCTCTGTCATATCTTCTCACCTCTAAGCAAGGCTCTTATTTTCTTAGTTTTCTTCAGAGGTGTTGATGGAAGTCCAGTTTTCTGCCTCCGTCCTCTGTCAGTGTCCTCTGTGTGTGTGTGTCTGTGTCTATCTCTCGCTCACACTCAGCATCTGGAGCAGAGGAACAGGAACAATTGAGTTGAGTGTAGAGGACTGAACATACGGGACGGTAAAGTACTTTACAACACCAGCACTGCTGTGCTGAGGGGGCTGGACTAGCTGGTGGGGACACACCCACTTTCCTCAGCACTGGTCCAATGAGAGTGCTGGGGGTCAGATCACACACAGACACACACACACACACACACACACACACACACACACACACACACACACACACACACACACACACACACACACACACACACACACACACACACACAGTGGGCAGGCAGCTGGACTGAAGAGAGACAATTTGGCATGGCTGCTTTAAGACAGAGGAAAATAAACCCACTGATGAAAAAGCAAAACAACGAGGAGGATTTAAAAAGCAAAACAACAAGGGGGATTTAAAAAGCAAAACAACGAGGAGGATTTAAAAAGCAAAACAACGAGGAGGATTTAAAAAGCAAAACAACGAGGGAGATTTAAAAAGCAAAACAACGAGGGAGATTTAAAAAGCAAAACAACAAGGGGGATTTAAAAAGCAAAACAACGAGGAGGATTTAAAAAGCAAAACAACGAGGAGGATTTAAAAAGCAAAACAACGAGGGAGATTTAAAAAGCAAAACAACGAGGGAGATTTAAAAAGCAAAACAACGAGGGAGATTTAAAAAGCAAAACAACAAGGGAGATTTAAAAAGCAAAACAACGAGGGGGATTTAAAAAGCAAAACAACAAGGGGGATTTAAAAAGCAAAACAACAAGGGGGATTTAAAAAGCAGGACAGTTTGAACATGTAGCCTGCACGGCTCCTAATGTCTGCGATGGTATGACTGCGCACTCACTGTAGCGTGTGTGTGTGTGTGTGTGTGTGTTTGACTGGGGAGGGGGGATGTAATGCTAAGCCCCACTGTAATTAGAAAAAACAGCACTGGGGGCTTAATTTCTGCGGCTCCAGGACATACTTGTCATTCTTGGAGTGCACTACCCTCTCCCTCTATCCCTGTCTCTCTCTCCATGCATTTCCCCTAATGATCCCACTCTAGCTGCTATACCACCCATAGACCTGACCTGGAATCAGCAGGCCAGGCAGGCAGGCTACCTACTTCAATAGCATACCTATCCCACTATCAGACTAGCTCTACAACCATAGAAAAAATAGAATAACTATATTTAGTATGCATTAGATTAAATACTGTCATATCGAGGTACATTTATTGCACAATCGTGTAATGACAAAACATGGGACATCATGTGCTATCTGCTTGATAGTCTTAATGCCTTGATATTTGATTTAAGATATCCAGTAATGTTATGTAGGCTACAGTAACCTAGACTACATACTGGGTAAATAAACGCATCAATAATGTCATCTCTCAGGGTTTCGTACCAGAGCTTGGGGGCGCAGTAGCCCATGTATGCTATGGAGGGGGAGCATCACATCACTCCGTCGCGCTCAGCCTCGACCAGAATGGGATTCTCCAAGCTCAGCTCCATCGAGAAGTCGGGCTGCTGACCAGGCAAGGAACCGCAGCAGCAGCTCAATGCTCTGCATGCATTAACCCGCTCTGTATTAACAAATACAGTGACTCGGTAGTATCCACAAGCCATTTTGTGCTAATGGCCTCGATATCTGTAGTAGGGTGCCAGAATATACACCTGTCATTTATTTTGGCGCTCGCCAATAATAACCTTATAATCGGCTGAAAGTCAACTGAACGCATGGATCTTCATGGGGATACATACATGTGCAAGATAGAAAAGAAAAACATAACGTCAGTCACGGATTATTGAATGGATGCAATAGCATACGGATCCCCCTTACGGATGGGATATAGGTTACACCGTTACATCAAATGATAGAGAATATTCTCTATAGCCTATATAAAGAATTTCACATCGCGAATACATTTCAGACATTTTCCATTACATGAAAACCCCTGCAACAAAACGGGTACAAATATGATAGATGTCTTACCGTTAATTATTTCATTTGCATAAGGATGGTACAAGGTAAATATGCTCCAAAATGTCGAGATGCACGGCTATTTCTCAGGGAAGCGCACGATATATTATATTAATGTCCAAGATTTCCCTCTGCTGGCTAAAATCTTGTACTGGAGTGTATCTCGACCTGGAATCATCGCCATCGATCAGAGATCACTGATTATCACTCTCCAATCTTTTAATTAAATTGATACATTTAGGGGGAAATAATATAGTTATGGTCTATACATTTTTGATGTAGCAACTGTTTTCAGACCAACAAAGCAAGACAATGTTCATGCATGATACAAAAAAAATAATACATTGGTTGTCCCTCTAAAGATGGCTGCTCTACGGTGACGTTTCACGGTCTTGGCTAGAAAAGATCCAGCTTTTTTTAAATGTCAGATTTGACTTTTCGTAGCAGGTTAGGGTAACTAATGTAGCAGATTATAATATATTGATTAAGATTACAAAAAGGGTTAGGGTTAGCTAAAATGCACACAAAAAAACAACTTTTGACAAAAGCTGGATCCCTTCTAGTCATGGCCGTGTTTCTCCCACGGTGACATGTCTCAAGAAATGCCTGTTGCATTATTTCGTTTTCACTTTATAAAATTTAAATCAGCGAAGGTAGTCTCATTATTAATAATGACAGTTTTTCTAACATTATTGTATTTTTTTTAATTATTATAATTGATGTTAATGATCTCGTGCAGGCGCGGGTGCAGCTGGGGTCTTGCGGTTGGAAAAAGCGCCAAGTCCTGCGCACATTGCGTGGTTGATCAAATGGCTATACAAATATATTATGAAATTGAATAAGCTATCGCAGAAATCGAAAATAAAGTATAACATGACTCAGTAAGGTGAGTAAACTAAAGTGGTTGGATATATTTTGGTTACAACTGGCTTTGCTAGCAACTGAAACCGTCCGGTGTTGTTGCTTTTTCCCCCTCACTCACTGCGTACTTAGCAAGATGTCTAGCTAGCTGGCACGCTAACAGGATGGTAGTTAGTTAGATAATTATAACTTAGAAATGACATTTTACCACATTTTGTAAACGGCATGTGTTGGTAAATAGCTACTTCGCTAGCTTGACGTTATTGACAACCATCTCAGCTGTTGTCTTTTGGTTATCTTAAGTTAGCCTGCTAACGTTAGGCAACCCATTAATCAGCCATATCAGATAGCATCTGATGCTATCAGCAAGCTAACTAACGTTAATGGCAAGTTAGCTTGCTGAACTGAAAGCAGATGCCACTAGTCCTGTAGTCTATCTAGTCAACAAACAAGTTAGTATCAGCGTAATTCACGTGTCTTTTTGCCAGATAACTATCTGGGAGGGAGTATAAACTTGCAAAATTCACCCAGTCTCACTTTCGCTCTGTTGCCAGTGTGGAGCGCTGTTGTGTTGGCTGTATCATCAATTACTAAATTCGGTCGAAGATGCCCGGCCTACAGGGCGATGCCGCGGCTCTTGGGAGCCCCATCAAAAAGAGCAAACTCTCTCTGAAGTTTTTCCAGAAGAAGGAGACGAAGCGAGCCTTGGACTTCTCCGAACCTCAAGTAGAGGAACCAAAACCAGTCAGAGTTAAATCTGAGGAGCCTACAAGGTGAGTGACAGTCTTTACCAGGTAACTAATGATAAAATAAAGGCTGACACTAAATTTCCCCAACACGATGGGGGCGATTAAACAACTGAGTCCCGTTCAATTTCAATTGAGGTAAGTTAAATGTAAGACCGAAGTTGGGGTAAACTAATATTTATGCAAATACTCTAATGCAACGCTATTGACCAAAGCTTCCAGACAATGCTGGATTGGCTGTTGATACCTAGACTGCTTGCTAGCACCCATATGACGGCGAAGCTAGCGTGGCTATCCGATTGAACATTTTGTGTAAATACCCTCTTGAGGTAACGTCTTGTTTGCCGCCCACTCAATTTAAAGTACTGTATTTATTATGGATCCCCATTAGCCTTCGTGAGGTCCAGCAAAATTAAGGCATTTTAAAACATTACAATACATTCACAGATTTCACAACACACGGACATTGGCAACTATTTTACATTTGGCGTCAGATATACTTAGGAATATGGTTTTGAGAACCTTTCATGTGTATCCGTTATTTTCTAGCTGTGACCAGGTTGTGCCAATCCCACTGCCTGGACCTGCCCCGTGTCCAACCTCTCCCATATGCCCCAGTGACAAGGGAGAGGAGACGCTGGTGCCCTTTGTTGGGCTCAATAACCTGGGGAACACCTGTTACCTGAACAGCATTCTACAGGTGTGGTATCTCATTCTCAACAGTTGCATCATGCCATCAACATTTGATGACTGTATAGGTAGGCACATTATTATACTAAATGGTTTAGAAATTAAACTTTTCTTTTATCACCAACCCAGGTATTGTACTACTGTCCTGGGCTCAGAGATGGCATCAAGAACCTCTACAGTTTGTCCAAAACAAGGGACAAGCAAAAGGAAGAGGCTATTAATAGTGATGAGGTATGTTAGCTATGTACAACAATGTGAGGTTGACCATGCGGTTGGATTTTAAACCTGTCTAGGATGAGCGTGCCGCTAGCGGCACTCCCCCCCCCCCCCCCCCCCCCCACTGAAAAACCAGTGCCGCGAAATTCAAAAAAAATATTTTTTTTAAATATTTAACTTTCACACATTAAAGTCCAATACAGCTAATGAAAGACACAGATCTTGTGAATCCAGCCAACATGTCCGATTTTTAAAATGTTTTACAGGGAAGACACAATATGTAAAGATGTACATCTATTACCTAAAAACACATTAGCATAATCCACCATCTTTTATTTGTCCACCAACACCAGTAGCTATCACCAATTCGGCTAAACTAAGATATTTATAGCCCCTAACCAAGAAAAAAACTAATCAGATGACAGTCTGATAACATATTTATGGTATGGGATAGGTTTTGTTAGAAAAAAGTGCATATTTCAGGTAGATGGCATAGGTTACAATTGCACCCACCGTCACAAATGGAATAGAAAAACTACTTAGAGCAACGTGTTTACCTACTTACTAATCATCAAACATTTCGTAAAAATACACAGCATACACGAATCGAAAGACACAGATCCTGTGAATACAGACAATATTTCAGATTTTCTAAGTGTCTTACAGCGAAAACACAATAAATCGTTATATTAGCATAGCACATAGCACATAGCAGCCCAGCATTGATTCTAGCCAAAGTGAGCGATAAAAGTCAACATCGCCAAAATATATTCATTTTTTCACTAACCTTCTCAGAATTCTTCAGATGACACTCCTGTAACATCATATTGCACAATCCATATAGAGTTTGATCGAAAATGTTTATATTTAGCCACCAAAATCATGGTTAGACAATGTGAAATGTAGCTCAGCTGGTCAGAAAATGTCCTTGCGCCACTTAGACAGTGATCTACTCTTATACATAAATACTCATAAACGTGACTAAAAAATATAGGGTGGACAGGGATTGATAGACAATTTAATTCTTAATACAATTGCGGAATTACATTTTTTAAATTATCCTTACTTTTCAATACAGTTTGCGCCAAGCGAAGCTACGTCAAAAAACATGGCGTCCTAAGCCACTAAAAATTTTCGACAGAAACACGATTTATCATAATAAAAATGTCCTTCTTTGAGCTGTTCTTCCATCAGTATCTTGGGCAAAGGATCCTTTCTTGGGAGTAATCGTCTTTTGGTGGAAAGCTGTCCTCTTGCCATGTGGAAATGCCAACTGCGTTCGGGATGAACTGAAAGCGTGCCCAGCTATTCACAGCGTTTCAAAAATAAATGTCCCAAAATCGCACTAAACGGATATAAATTGCTATAAAACGCTTTAAATTAACTACCTTATGATGTTTTTAACTCCTATAACGAGTAAAAAGATGACCGGAGAAATATAACAGGCTAAACTAACGCTTGGAAAAATAGCAGGTCGATGTCCTCCACGCGCATTACGCAGCTGCAAAGGAGCTCCTACCTACAGGGTTTTTTAATTTGTAGTGCCTGTGAACGCGCAATCGACCCCATTGAAATCGTCATCACGTAAAGGCATCCAGGGGAAGACGTAAGCAGTGTCCGTATAGTCATAGCAATAACAGTGCCCTTTTAACTGACTCCAGAACAGTGGCCAAAATTTCTGAAATCTGACTCCATGTCAGGGAAATTGCTGTAGAATGGGCTCTGTTCCACTTAGAGACAAAATTTCAACTCCTATAGAAACTATAGACTGTTTTCTATCCAATAATAATAATAATATGCATATTGTACGATCAAGAACTTTGTGGGAAGCCGTTTCAAAAATTACACGATTAGCATAAATAGTCACAACAGCGCCCCCATCCTCAACAGGTTAAAAGTGAAGTGGAGACAGCAGTTCTTTACTTTACTTGCCCAGAGTGAGGCTTTTATTAAAGGTGAGGAATTAACAGGCGCCCGATATTTACAGAAATAACAAACTGGCCATAGAGCAACCAATTACAAACTGAATTGTATTAGCTTGTTCAAAAGAAAACCCGAACTTCAATCATGCCTGAAAAATCTTGCCGCATGTTGGTCTGTTCCTTGTCTGTCTCCCTTAAACTAATGGTGCGCGACCACCAGGATTTGGAGTCTACACTCTGAAACGGACACGTGCACATCATGTCATTATTGCAGTCTTACTAGGAAGACATTGTGTTTTGGAAGACCGACATGACCATGATGCTGCCCATTTGCTCATCAACTTAGCCTATAAAAGGCCTATTTTGTTTGAATAAAGGTGATGTGTAGGAATTCAAATATTTCAGTGATATTTCTGCAGTGTGCAGGAGGCTTGACGGATCCCATGGGATGATGCGGTGCACTCTACGTTGATAAGCCTATTCTTTGCCATGTTCTAGCCCTATTCGGACAGGTATTACTAGATGCTGGTTGTGTAATTATTATTATTATTCCAGAGGATTCACACAGGATTTGTTTTTTCCCAATTTAATTTACTCTTATGGGTGTCCACATTTGCATAGAAAGTGTAGCAGTGGCAGCTGTACAGAACTCATTCAAAGGGCTTTGACTTCTCAAACATGGCAAAAAGCTAACAGAATATGATACCCTGTCACCTTATTAATTCAGCTACTTACTTAAACTGACCAAAAATAAACGCAACATGCAACAATTTCAACGGCCCTAATCTATGGATTTCACATGACTGGGAATACAGATATGCGTATGTTGGTCACAGGTACTGTAACTTATAATTTTTTTAAGTAAGGGCGTGAATCAGAAAACCAGTAAGTATCTGGTGACCACAATTTATCTCATGCAGTGTGACACTTCTCCTTCGGATGGAGTTGATCAGGCTTTTGATTGTTGTCGCACTCCTCTTCAATGGCTGTTGTACACGTCGATCTAGATGAACTTATCCTCTGCAGCAGAGGTAACTCTGGGTCTTCCTTTCCTGTGGCGGTCCTCATGAGAGCCAGTTTCATCATGGTGCTTGATGGTTTGACAGTTGGCACTATGCACTCCATGTCACCCAAGCTCGATGGATGACATGGAGTATGCAGGCCATGAAAGCTGGGACATTTTCAGTCTTCAGGAATTGTACAGATCCTTGCAACATGGGGCCGCGTATTGTCATGCTGTCACGAGGTGATGGCGGGGGACAAATGGCACAACAATGGGCACCTGGATCTCGTCACGGTTTCTCTGTTTGTTCAGATTGCCATCGATAAAATACAATTGTGTTCGGTCTCCTTAGCTTATGCCTGCCCATACCATAAGCCCACCGCCACAATGGGGCACTGTTCACAACGTTAACATCAGCAAACCGCTCGCCCACACAACGCCATACACGCTGTCTGAAATCTACCCAGTACAGTTGAAACTGGGATACATCTGGAAAAAGTAGCCACTCTTTTCCTTGATGACAGCTTTGCACACTTGGCATTCTCTCAACCAGTTTTGTGAGGTAGTCACCTGGAATAGATTTCAATTAACAGGTGGGCCTTGTTAAAAGTTTATTTGTGCAATTTCTTTCCTTAATGCATTTGAGCCAATCAGTTGTGTTCTGACAAGGTAGGGGTGGTATACAGAAGACAGCCCTATTTGGTAAAAGACCAAGTCCATATTTTGGCAAGAGCAGCTCAAATAAGCAAAGAGAAACAACAGCCCATTACTTTGACTGACCTTCATGTCTTAATCTGAAAATTTCAAGAACTTTTAAAATTTCTTCAAGTGCAGTCGCAAAAACCATCAAGCACTATGATGAAACTGGCTCTCATGAGGACCGCCACAGGAAAGGAAGACCCAGAGTTACCTCTGCTGCAGAGGATAAGTTCATTTAGAATTACCAGCCTAAGGAATTGCAGCCCAAATAAATGCTTCAGAGTTCAAGTAACAGACACATCTCAACATCAACTGTTCAGAGGAGACTGTGAATCAGGCCTTCATGGTCGAATTGCTGCAAAGAAACCACTACTAAAGGACCCCAATAATAATAATAAGAGACTTGCTTGGGCCAAGAAACACGAGCAATGGACATTAGAATGGTGGAAATCTGTCCTTTTGTCTGGAGTCCAAACTTGAGATTTTCTGTTCCAACCGCTGTGTCTTTGTGAGACGCAGAGTAGGTGAACGGATGACCTCCGCATGTGTGGTTCCCGCCGTGAAGCATGGAGGAGGTGGTGTGGGGGTTCTTTTCTGGTGACACTGTCTATGATTTATTTAGAATTCAAGGCACATAACCAGCATGGCTACCACAAAATTCTGCAGTGATACGCCATCCCATCTGGTTTGCGCTTAGTGGGACTATCATTTGTTTTTCAACAGAACAATGACCCAACACACCTCCAGGCTGTGTAAGGGCTATTTTACCAAGAAGGAGAATGGTGGAGTGCTGCATCAGATAACCTGGCCTCCACAATCACCCGACCTCAACCCAATTGAGATGGTTTTGGATTAGTTGAACGGCAGAGTGAAGGAAAAGCAGGCAACAAGTGCTCAGCATATGTGGGAACTCCTTCAAGACTGCTGGAAAAGCATTCCAGGTGAAGCTGGTTGAGAGAATGCCAAGAGTGTGCAAAGCTGTTGTGGCTACTTTGAAGAATATAAAATATTTTGATTTAACAATTTTTTGGTTACTACATGAGTCCATGTGTTATTTCATAGTTTTGATGTCTTCACTATTATTCTACAATGTAGAACATAATACAAATAAAGAAAAACCCTTGAATGAGTAGCTGTGTCCAAACATTTTACTGGTAATTTATATATACATACACACACTCCCACACAATGCATTCGGTAAGTCTTCAGACCCCTTGACTTTTTCCACATTTTATGTTACAGCCATATTCTAAAAATTAAATAGTTCCCCCCTCAATCTACACACAATACCCCATAATGACAAACCAAAAACAGGTTTTTAGAAATTTTTGCAAATGTATTCAAAGTAAAAAACTGATATCACGTAAATATTCAGACCCTTTACTCTGTACTTTGTTGAAGCACTTTTGGCAGCGATTACAGCCTCGAGTCTTCTTGGGTATGACGCTACAAGCTTGGCACACATGTATTTGGGGAGTTTCTCCCATTTCTTCTCTGCAGATCCTCAAGCTCTGTCAGCTATTTTCAGTTCTCTTCAGAGATGTTTGTTCAGGTTCAAGTCCGGGCTCTGGCTGCGTCACTCAAGGACATTCAGAGACTTGTCCCAAATCCACCCCTGCATTGTCTTGGCCGTGTGCTTAGGGTTGTTGTCCTGTTGGAAGGTGAACCTTCACCCCAGTCTGAGCGCTCTGGAACAGGTTTTCATCAAGGATCTCTGTACTTTGCTCCGTTCATCTTTCCCTCGATCCTGACTAGTCTCCCAGTCCCTGCCGCTGAAAAACGTTCCCACAGCAGGATGCTGCCAACACTGCTTCACCATAGGGATGGTGCCAGGTTTCCAACAAGATGTGACGCTTGGCATTCAGGTCAAAGAGTTTCATCTTGGTTTCATCAGACCAGAGAATCTTGTCTTGTATTTACACTTGAGATGCCTTTATGGATGAGATCGTAAACTTGCCCTTTCCAGAAAGTTTAGCAGGGATGCCCTGCTTTGCAATCTATTGCCTAGGACAGGGCTCTCCAAACCTGTTTGTGGAGAGCTATCATCTTGTAGGTTTTCACGCTAACCCTAATCTAGCGCAACTGATTCAATAATTAGCTGGATGTTAAGATGAATCTGGTTAATTACAACTGGGGTTGGAGTGAAAAACCTTCAGGAAGGTAGCTCTCCAGGAACAGGGTTGGAGAGCCCTGACCAAGGACATCAACAGCCAAACAGGCTTTCATTATATAAACTATAGACAATTTTTATTGCACATTTTAAGGATAATTAAACTGATGCATTTGATGATGTTCAACTTCAATTCACTGGCACTTTGAAGAAAAGCTTAGCCATACTCATTGATAACCATACATACATACTTTTGATGACTTTACAAGACATTGCGAGATACAGATTACCAAGATATAGCCTATGCGCACGGTTCCAACAGTCTGTCTGCCCCGATCCTGTCCCTCACTGGCTCGCCTGCTCTTTCTCTTTGTTTTGAAAAACACAACGTGTGTGTTTGGTCTTCAGTCTGTTGCGTGAAGAATAGCTCATTCTACTCATTGATAGCGCCTACTTTAGTGAAGTTGCGCGAGACATTGCAAGCCAAAAAAATTGCCTAGATACAGCATTGTAATAGCCTATGCCTGCAGGGTTCTGAAAGTCTGCCTAGAGGCCGACATGCCTGCCTGGCTGTACCCTCTCTCTCGTTAGCCTGATCTCTCTTTGCTGTGAAAGATGCAAGAGTTTGTTCTCGGAAGTAGTCTATGGCAACTAGTTTACCCCTTTGCAACAATACTGAATATTAGGAGTCGATTCTTGATGTCCAGAAATGGGAGTGGACTCCCCACCACTACCTAAAACAGACAAATAACTGTTTTAGATTGGCCATTGCATGATGGGTAGTCCTATGAGAATCATTCACATCAGGATAATCAATTAGCATTACAATGTACAAATTATAATCCAGATTATTAAGGTCACAGTCATGCATACATTTATACCAGCACACATCTCAATAAAGGCGCGTTTCGTAAACAGTGTCTGGTTATTATTATCCGGCAAGACTTTAGATTCCCTATGATGTTTCCAATATAGCGATGCATTTTTTAAGACTACAGTCAACATATGCTTCAGTTACACTGTCATCAATGCTGCCTATAGTAGCATGTTGAAATCTTTTGAACGTAGAGCATATGAATACTATAATAAAAGGAATCCCTCTTTCTCCCTCAGCAGACGGAGGGTCCAGAGGAGGCGGTGCCAGTGCACATGGAACTGCTGGGTAGTTTCCACAGTCTGATCACCTCGGTAGAGCAGCTCCAGTCCAGCTATCTGCACAACCCTGACAAGTACAGTGATGGGGAGCTGGCCACACCTCCACGCAAACTACTAAACACACTCAGGTCAGACCCCACAGCACTACAGCAAGGTTCTGCAATACTGGGTCACATTCATTAGGCAGAATATTATGGAAGTTTATCGGTGGTGCGATGATACAGAAAACCAGGATTTTAGCTTTAAAGCAAGCTTCCTCAAATCAGGGTTTCACCGTCCTTGAACAAGATGTTTGGTATTGTATTTGACTGACTGATGGTTGTGTGTTTACAGACAGCTGAACCCCATGTACGAAGGCTACCTACAGCACGATGCCCAGGAGGTGCTGCAGTGCATCCTGGGATACATCCAGGATGCCTCTGAGACCATCAGGAAGGAACAGGAGGACCAGGACGATGTCATAGAGGTCAAGCAAGTCAGTTTCGCCCCTGTGGGCACCAACGGGGCTTTAACAGAGGAGCGGGCCCGAACTTCAGAAACATCACTTGATGATGATGATGATGGCCAAACCAGTGGTAAGAGGAAGAGCGATACAGAGGCAGGCAACGCCAAGAAGAAGCCAAAATCCGTCAAGTCCAAGAATGCTGCTGCTGTTGCAGCCAACGATGGCAAACCCCTCACCCGCTCCAAGAGGAAGTCTACCGGTGGCATCACTGTAGTGCCAAAAGACAAAGGTGAAGAAGGGGAGAAAAAGCAGGGAGAGGAGGAAAGTTATGTGGAGGGGAAAGGAGAGGTGGAGGTGGCCCCTAAAGAGGTGGAGGTTAAGAGGAAGAAGAGGCCCAAGTTGAGCTGGCTGAGGCCCTCGGGGAAGCAGCCCAGTATCTTCTCTAAGTTCATGAGCATGGGACGGATCACCTGCCACACAGGAGGGAAGACCGAGACAGCCAAACCTGACCAGGAGGAGACGGGTCCTAGCCAACCTCGGGAGAATGATGGTGGGGAACACGGGAAGAACCCTCAGGAGAAGGTAACAGAAGTGCCCGAGGAGGAGAAAGCTAAAAGTGAAGGTGAGTTTATAGTTGTTGAATCATGCCGTTGGAAACATACTTGGTCATCGATCATGTCCTGTCTGTCACATAGGATTTGTACCCTTGCTTTAGCCATTTGGGGCTCCCGAGTGGCACAGCGGTTGAAGGCACTGCATCTCAGTGCTAGAGGCGTCACTACAGACCCTGGTTCGATGCTAGACTGTATCACAACTGGAGGTGATTGAGAGTCCCATAGGGCGGTGCACAATTGGCCCAGTGTGGTTAAGGTTTGGCCGGTGGAGGCCGTCATTGTAAATAAGAATTTGTTCTTAACTGACTTTCCTAGTTAAATAAAACAACCTAATAGTTTTGTTTATTATCATGTTGAACCCTGACTCTCCTCTCTCCTGTCCAGAGTGCCTGGGTGTGGACTTGATGGAGCATCTGTTCCAGGGCTGTCTGGTGTTGAGGACGCGTTGTCTGGAGTGTGAATGTTACACCGAGAGGAGAGAAGACTTCCAGGACATCAGTGTCCCAGTGCAGGAGGAAGAACTCTGCAGCCCAGACAGCAGCTCAGAGGGTAAGGAGAGTTGTGTGTGTGTGTGTGTGTACACACTCAGTGTTCTTGTATAAATGGACCAGTTCTGCAGCGCAAGACTGTACTATACACAAATTAGTACATTGTTGCACATACATGAACAGTCACCACTCAAACAAATTGTCAAAGATCAGCCAAAGCACAACGCCGTCTCACAAATGTCTATCCTCTCATATTCCAACTACCAACCCCCTCTCCACCCCCCCAGTCTCCCCTGATCCCAAACCGGTGCTGAAGACTCTGAAGTGGGCCATCTCCCAGTTTGCCTCAGTGGAGAGGATTGTAGGGGAGGACAAGTACTTCTGTGAGACCTGCCACCACTACACAGAGGCTGAGAGGAGTCTCCTGTTTGATAAAACCCCAGAGGTCGTTACTATCCATCTCAAGTGCTTCTCAGCCAACGGGTTAGAGTGAGTCTTCAGTGTTTATCTGCTGGGTTTTGCTTTTACTCTAGATTGATGCTTTATTGTCCTCAGAGAGAGTAACAGTTTCCTAAGAGCCTGTCACAACATAAAAATCCACACAGATACAACACATGAATGTAATACCATATTAATACAACGGCACATGTTAAGCAGATCTCAGGAAAGTCAGGGACCGCTCCATCGTTCCTCGGCTTGTGTAAACTGTCTTCCTCTGTTGTTCAGGATGGACCCGTACGGCGGCCTCTCAAAGGTGAACACACCCCTACAGACCCCGCTGAAGCTCTCTCTGGAGGAGTGGTGCACGCACCCCTCAGCCACTGCCACCGGAGGCCAGCACTACCAGCTGTTTGCTGTGGTCATGCACAGCGGGGTCACCATCTCCAGCGGACACTACACCACTTACATCAGGATGATGGACCTTAAGGACACCAAGTTCCGCCTGCCCGAGGGGGATGAGAAGCAGGGAGAAGAGGAGTGTGGCGGGAAAGTGCCGGGTCTGGAACCCAAAGAAGAGATGCTGGATTATGACGATGGGGAAGTGTCCTTCAGTCTCCGTGGTAAAGCAGGACAGAGTGGTTCTGTGAATGCTAACTCCACCAACACCAGTAAGATGGGCTCCAAGAAGGCTTCAGATGGGGTAGGACTTCTGGGGGGTCAGAGGAGCCTGTCCAGCTATGACCTAGGGGGCAACAAGCAGACAACCAACCCAGACAAAACTGCCTGTACTGGGGTAGAGAGCAACGCCACCAGATCATCCAGACGGACCTCCAGTGTCCCGGGACACAGCGGTAGTGGAGGGGTTAAGAAGGAGCCTGGGGAGGGTGAGGGGGGCGAGGAGGCCTCTGTGGCTGGGTGTGAGGGGGTTGGGGTGGCTACGGAGCAGGCCCTAAGCAGCCTGCTGCAGTATGAAGGGAAGTGGATGCTGTTTGACGACTCTGAGGTGCATCTCTTTGAGGAGGAGGACTTTCTGAGAGCCTGTTCTCCAGAAACCTGCTCCACATCTACCCCATATCTTCTGTTCTATAGGAGGGTATGAAACTTATGTTTGTGGGTGAATTAAGTATTTTCCTTGATTCCTCTCTCCTTACCTCTTTCTCAAATGTCATAGGGAAGTGTCGAGACCATTGGAAATGATCTCCTGAGGTTTTGAGAACGAGTCAACTTGAGATTCAGCCTGGTTGGCTTGCTGGGTTTGATACTCCTGTCACTGATGTTTATAACCTGTATATGTCATTTTAAAATGTTTAATATTCAGTTTATCCTTTTTTTGTGTGTGCTGGGAATATAACATTAGCAGTCTACAAAAATGCATCTTGGTACATATGACATCAAGCAACCTGTCCTTTGATTTTCCTGCCCTCTTGTTGGAAGTGGTCTGAATGGAAAGTCCAAAGTTTCTCCCTGACACAATTTTTTGGGGGTTTCAGATTATTTTTTTAATAAAGAGCACATTTTTATTCTTGTACATATTTATCCTGTTCTGGCTTCATGCCTTCTGTCCAGGAGAGAAATGTCTGTTGATTAATGTTCATACTGTTGGTCTGTCAGAAATAAGAGGACTAGTTTTGTCCATAATGTTTAAGTTCACTTAGATTCATATAAACTGGCCGTCTGGTTCTTGGTGGAAGAACTTTTGCACGTGAAGAGAAATAAATTACTTCTCTTGGTTGATATAATTTTGTACAAGGTTTAATAAGTGAATGAAAGCAGTGAAATACCTAGCCAATAAGATAGACAATCACTTTACAAAATGCTAGTACAACATTGCATAACTGTTAGTCTCAGATTTGATATGTATAGAGGGGGAAGTAGACTGTTGTTTTGGCTTCAGGGATTGTCTACCCTAGGGCTCTATTCAATTCGGAACGCAGAAGTTCAGCTTTACAGCGTGATTCAAATTTAAAGGCAATGTTCCTGCTTTAGTGGAGACTGCATTCGCGGTAGACGCTGCGGATGTCTGCTCAATGGGGAAATTACCTTTAAATGTATATCGCGGAATCTAACGTTTCAGTTTTACAGCTTGAATAGAGCCCCTAGTCTTGGCTTTTTTCTCGGTTGGTTTTCTCCTGAAGTTGTGCAGTTTCGTTCAATGGCAGTACCTCATTCCAGTGAAAAAGGTCTGTGGCCATACTGTCTGACTTACAGAGCATACCTAGAATGATAAAGTACTATACAAGCAATAAAGTTTGAACTTTCCTGTCAAACTGACTTTCTATTCATCCTTTCTCTGCTGTAAAGTGTTATAGATTTAAAATAAATGGTTTGAGTTTGAAACCAGTAAAGTAGTTACTTTTTAATGTGAATAATTCCCACTCCTGCTATAATTTGTAGATTATCTTGTACATGTAATAAAACACCAGCACATGCAAAGCACTTGTGTGCATTTCCAAATGTTATTTAACCAATCGACAAGGTGATTGTCAAATGTCACCATGGCTAGTTTAACAGACCACAATGGTTTATTTATACATTTAATGTATTACTGGTCTGTACTTGGCATCTTTTTTGGGGGGGGATTTGTATTAATTTAATCTAATACGTTTGTCCAGGCCTCACTTGTTCCTTGACTAGCACCATTCATCGCTGTTGATAATTTGGTTATAACTTAATAGTAACTTTATCCACTGGCGAATTGGGAGAGAGTGAGACGATTGCCATCTAAGAGCCAACTTTTTTTGCGGAAATGCTGCCTGTCAACTAATCAAAGCATTTAACTGCAGGGTACTCCCACGTCATATGAAGGAATGTGCCTACCTGATTTTAGGGGACAGTGAACAATTGGGAGTTGGGGACAATTTCATAAAACGTTTCCTTGGTGTTAAATAGTCTGAAATTTAAAATGTATATTTTGGATTACGGGATGCCACGGTCATATTTTTCCACATTCTGTTGCCGTTAAAGGTATGTTCAGGTGGAGAATACTATTTTAATAGCTAGCTCAGAATAGGAGCTTTCCTAAAGTTGATATATTATAGAGATCAGTCCTTTCGGGAGCCCAACTCATTTATTTATAAATGGTTCGTTAACTGCGTTTCACAAAGGACTCCATAGCTGACCGGTCAGAAACAACTGAAAAGACAAGGAATGCATTGATACATAAACAATAAATGTATTCCTATATCAATTTTATTGTTGATTCAATTGCAAAATACAATCAGTTTGTTAGTCTAGGCTACAACTAAAATAAAAAAAATACAAAGTCCAGATTTTTACATTATATTAAATGTATAAAATAAATACAAAATGTTTGGTCAATGGCTGCATCATGTTATGGGTATGCTTGTCCTCGGCAAGGACTGAGGAGTTCAGTGTGCTTTCCAACAGATACTGGGAGACAAATTAACCTTTCAGCAGGACAATAACCTGAAACACAAGGCCAGTTGCTTACCAAGAGGACATTGCAGTTCCTGAATGGCCTAGTTACAGTTTTGACTTAAATCAGCTTGAACATCTATGGCAAGACTAGAAAATATCAACACTTGAGTGCTTGAAGAATTTAAAAAAAGAATAATGCGGAAATATTGTACAATCCAGATGTGCAAAGCTCTTAAACTTACCCAGACAGACTCACAGCTGTCATCACTGCCAAAGGTGATTCTAACATGTATTGACTCAGGGGTGTGAACATTTATTAGATGTAAATTAGATGTTTCTGCATTTCATTTTCAATACATTTGCAAACATTTCTAAAAACACGTTTTCACTTGGTCATTATGGGTTATTGTGTGTGACTGGGTAAGAAAAACTAAAATTGATTAGACTGGTAGAGGGGTAATTGATACAAGTTTATCAAGCACTCTGACTTCGACCAGTACTTAATTTAGCGCTGTCACCAGATCAGCTGTAGACATACTCTCAATACATTCTCCATTTAGAGCACTCCTGATGGCAGCGTCATCTACCTTCAGAATATTGTCTGTCTTGTCTATGAAGATCATTCCACTGGTTTTCCTTCCCACTTGGGACAAACTGTCTCCACAGATTTTTCCCTTAAACTTCTCACATCTACGATTAGCCACACTGTAAATTACACTGGATGGTGTTGTACCCAGTGTGATCCTGCCCCAAAACTGACCAGCAGAGACGTTGGTGATTCTGTACCATTGTCCCTCTTCAACCATCTTCGGTCTCTACACGGTTAGCTCAGCAAGTGCGTTCAAATTAGCAACACTATACTCCACCTTTAGCATGTCTGTCCCAGCTCGTGTTTTACCTTGGCTCTCATTCAGCTTCCGGATCACAAGAACAGTAACATTCACCTATAAAGGAGGAAAAATACAAATACTCTTACCCAAAAGGAGAGATAAAATACAGACATGGGCGATAAACCAGTAACATTTACTTTCAGTCACAGTGGGTATCATGCACATATTCTAAAGCCTCAAGTATATTAAGTATCTCATTGTACTGAAATATCAATTGTCAAATGATTACATTTAAGTCATTTAGCAGACGCTCTTATCCAGAGCGACTTACAAATTGGTGCATTCACCTTATGATAAATGATCATGCGTTCATCACCTTCTTTCCCTTGGATTCTTGAAGGTCAGCCAGGGAAACGTCCTTACACCTCAAATGATGATCCTCGTTCAAATGATGATCCTCGTTGACTGTAGGGTAAATGTCTGACGACAGAAAATATTGACTTGTCTGTAAACTTGATCTCAGTCTTGCCATTTCCGTTCTTGATTTTCTGAAGCGTCACATTTTTCAATTCCACGGGAGTCCTGTGAAAACATGCAATGTACAATAAATACAATCAACATAACATGCATTGCTCAACGTGGTTCTTTATCATTTTGAAATGGTCCTTTCCTTTGAATTGGCCTTCCTTTCTTTGTCTGATTTTCTAAATAACGTTTCTAGGGGCTGATTAGATGTCCGTCCACCATGGGCCTCTGGGTATGTAACACTTCATACACAACTTCCTTTGCTCTGCAGAAGCAAACCGCTCATGGGGCTATGGCTGGAAAACAAAAACTTTAAAGTCCTTTTCTTCTTGTAAAACTGCACAGAAATATTCCTTCACTGGCCCTTTGAGCACCTTTGTCACATCATGGATATATCCATGTTTGTTAGTTCCTCTTCCTGTATTTGAGCCTATGGGTGAAGAGGGAGAGCAAAATTACAGTATTTACAGGGATGTTGAACAGACGTACTGTGGTCTCAAGGTTTATTACAGTAATGAAGTGCTCTGGGCCTGACCTGTGCTGGGGCCTGGGGACGAGTCAGTTGTAGTAGTGGATAGTTTTGTGTTGCCCCAGAGCTCTCTCAGTCTGGGGAAGGTGTCTGTGATGTCTGGCTCCTGCAGGAGGGCTAGAAACTTATGGCAGAAGACTTCTCCTTTATTCATAATTTTGTCCAGTAGGTTGATGACTGTCGTCTCTGGTGAAATTGACTGAGAGGGGGCATATTGGTTCTCATATTCACGAACAGTTCCTTCTGCTGCATGTGTTGAAGGATATGGCTATAGTCCGCCCTGAGAACGTCGGTTAGAAATGTTTTCATTTTCACCACAGTCTGTTTGCCGCTGCCCTGTGATGTTTTCCCAGTCATAGTGATGTAAATCTTGGTGGGGCAACAAATAAGATGTTTTAGATGCATGCTAGCAAAGACACAACACTAAAAAATACATTAATTGCACTATACGGTGATAAACGGTGCCCACACACTGTTAGCATACATATAGCTGTCCTACAGCAGTCCCAACACCTTATCACTGCTACACCTGGCTATCAGAGGAGCCTTGTCTAGCAGTGAAACAGTTCATTCAGCCTCATTTACTGCCTTTAAAAAAACATAGCTGATATGGCTGACTTGCTTAAATAAATGTGATTTCTACTGACAATTGAGATGTACAAACTACGGCATAAGGAGACGACGAACTCTAAAACAGGCTATAGGCTACATGTACAGCACCAAGTCAGAACAGTAGGTGAACATAAGAGGGGTAAAGTGACCAAATTATTAGGGTGAGGCACATGGGCTACTAACAGCTTACCACACAACATACACTTAGTATTACTTTCTTAGCTACAGTATACATCTCTCCCTTGGATATTACATCAATTAAGCAGCAGCATATAAGACATTTTTGGACTCATCTTGTTGTGCTGTGCTCACTTGAACAGGAAGGTGGCGCGGCGGTCCTTCGTGGGCAAATATTGTCATCAAAGTCTGGCATTCTCTGGATTTAGGGTGCTTTCAAGACAACTGGGAACTCAGGAAAAAAAAAAGAAGTCGAATCACGATGACATCAGTGATCTTTATGTCGGAGCTGTAGAAAGAGGCCTGAGTTCCCGACTTGGAATTCCGAGTTGGATGACCGTTCAAAATGTATCTTCCCTTGCTTGTTTTGTTTCTGAATTTCCAGTTGTCTTGAACTCACTGAAGTCAGATTTCCCAGTTCCGAGTTGTAATTGTAATCAGTAACGTAACTTTTGGATTACCCAAACTCAGTAATGTAATCCGATTACATTACGTTACTTTTAGATTACTTTCCCCTTAAGAGGCATTTAGAAGAAGACAAAAATGTATGTTACCAATTAAAATACATATATTGCAGGATAAAATCAATGTTAAAGTTTACATAGCTGGCCATATATGGATGTAAAAATGTACTTTATGGGTTGGTTACGTAGGCTTCTTCTAACCCATCACTTTTTACTACATGTAATAATACGATTAAATTTTATATCTACATTAAAAACCAAAGTCTATCAGAATTCCAGTCATTCCAATAAATGTTATACACCTTGATCTTCAAGAATAGGACTTGGAAATATGGAGGTATAGTTTAGCCAAATTGTTTAACCTGAGCATGACCCCAAAACTAAGGACTTATTAGCCAGCCCTACTGTGTTGTTTATGATTTTGTTTTCATGGGGACTGATTTGGCTCATTGATTCGAGTTGATGCTGCGCTCATGGAATGGCATGCTTTGCCAAGAGTGTGCAAAGCTTTCATCAAGGCAAAGGGTGGCTACTTTGAAGAATATAAAATATATTTGGCTTTGTTTAACACTTGTTTGGTTACTACATGATTCCCTATGTGTTATTTCATAGTTTTGATGTCTTCACAATTATTCTACAATGTAGAAAATAGTAAAAACAAAGAAAAACCCTTGAATGAGTAGGTGTGTCCAAACTTTTGACTGGTAGTTTATATAATTTATAAGTTCAAAAATACATGTTGCATCTACAGATTGCCCATTTAAGTCTATAAAAAGTGTGAGCATGTGTCCATTAGGCCTATGGATATAAAAAAATATCAGCATGATTTAGATTGAGCAATAAAAAAAAACACTTTTATTCCATAGGCTGGGATCCACACCATGCAACTGTTGCAGGAGCGCATTTTTCACTGGCTGTCCACTGGTTTCAAAAACAATGATTGATAGGCAGTTTAAACTTCTTGAATTCAACCATTATTGGGTTCAAATACACATTTAGATTTGTCAACAGCCATTCACAACAACCACAATCCGTAAGGCGCAAACAGCTAAATGAGAGAGCAGCAGTGTGATTAACATCAATGCGCTAACGTTATGTAGCGGTGTTTGGGGCGGCAGGTAGCCTAGTTGTTCGAGCGTTGGGCCAGTAACCGAAAAGTTGCTGGATCGAATACCCGAGCTAACAAGTTAAAATCTGTCTTTCAGCCCATGAACAAGGCAGTTAACCCACTGTTCCCTGGTAGGCCGTCATTGTAAATATTAATATATTATTAACGGACTTGCCTCGTTAAATACAGGTTAATAAAACATATTTATATTCAAAAAAATGTAGTTCCGTATCACCACCACCGTCAACCTTCCCTCCAAGCGTTTACTCAAATTGGATAATCTTTGGACGCAGTCGCACCACTGGAAAACATAGCTTGGACTGTAGCCTACAAAACCCTATTCCTGCTATTTTCCCGCCTTCCATCAAGCACATTTGGTGTGTCATCATATTGGTCTCTAATTTGTGGTCAGACTCGCTCAAATGGAACACACTTACATTTGCGCCTTTTTTCAGTGCTGACTTGAATGTCATTTAAAAAACACAATTGTCAAATATTTTTTTCCGCAAACATCGTTTCTGAATGTAAAAGTAATCCTCGAAGTAATCATCTAGTTTGTTTTTCAAAAGTATCGGTCATCTGATTACAATATTTTTGCTGATAATGTAACGGATTAGTTACCGTTTTTGTAATCCCATATGTAACGGATTACATGTTCATTCGTTACTCCCCAACCCTGGTTACAGCCTTATTCTAAAATGGATGAAATTGTTTCCCCCCTCATAAATCTACACACAATACCCTATAATGACAAAGCAAAAAATAAATCGCGCCATTGCGCGAATCTTAGTTATTTTTTTCAACAATTATATTTATTATGAACACAACATACAAAAAAACTGAAATATACAAACAAGAGTACATAAACCTGACAGGGAGGGGTATTACATATCAATATTCATTTTCAATTTGTTAAATAAGTACATTTACTGATCATTTCAAAATGATATTTCAATTCTATCTTAAATAATGTGAAGAGGGGTTTGTTCTCTTCATTTAATGGACAAAGAATCTTCCATGAACGATAAACAAATTAACAATGAAAGTTAAATCAGGGTCCATATCATTTGGATCAAAATAAAATATATCAGTCTTTCAAATTAACATTAATAGTAGTTTCTTTTAAAATAAAATCTTCAATCTCACTCCAATATCTTCTGACATAAGAGCAGTCCCAAAATAAATGGTCAAGAGTCTCTGGGTCACAATCACAGAATACACATTTGTTATCAATAGCTATTTTAAATCTATGTATAATAAAGGTCTTTACAGGGTGATTCTATGAATGAGTTATGATACTTCTTTCACCTTATTAGATATACAATATTTACCAGATAACAATGAAACTTTGTTCCAGTTCACGTGTCCTAGGGCTGGATTCCAGTTCACTTGTCCTAGGGCTGGATTCCAGTTCACTTGTCCTAGGGCTGGATTCCAGTTTCCTTGTCCTAGGGCTGGATTCCAGTTCCCTTGTCCTAGGGCTGGATTCCAGTTCACTTGTCCTAGGGCTGGATTCCAGTTCACTTGTCCTAGGGCTGGATTCCAGTTCACTTGTCCTAGGGCTGCATACCAGTTCACTTGTCCTAGGGCTGCATTCCAGTACATTTTAGCAGAGGGAATAGTAATAATATTGACATAGTTTCCTTATATACATGTTATTACATTTATAGTTTAAAATGGCAATTCCTTCTAGCTGTATTGAGGCTACAAAATCCTCAACAGTTGCACGTGGAGTATTGTTATATTCTCCTAAAAGAAGAATAGCACCTTTGGGGATAGCTCTAACAACAATGTGATACTCCTCAGGAGTGAATGTAACATTGTGTGTTCTCATAAATTCTGGATAATCATGTAGTTGTCCATCATTCTTAAATAATTGTTTAACCCAAATAATGTTGTTGTCAAACCAGTTCTGGAAAAACAGAGACTTGTTTTTGTATTTTATGTCTTTATAATTCCAGATTGTATACCTATGAGGGGAAAATGTGTTTTTGTACATGAGGTTCCAAGTTAGAAGTACTTGTTTATGAAAGTTTGCACGCTTAATAGGGATTTTACCCAAACCAAAGTAAGAATTCTAGACCACCAATTTGTTGGAATATTAAATTAGGGATTACATTCCAGATGCAATCCTTATTTCTTAAATAGTTTTGTATCCATTTAATCTTAAATATATTAGAGGTTTTAAAATCCAGAGCATTCAACCCTACCTCACCTTGGGTGTTGCGCGAATCTTTGATCCTCCAGCAAATCAATTTAGCTCTGCCTGGGCATGTTCAGGAGGGCACAGCGTCCAGGTCAGTGGTATAAAGTTCTTAGGTATAAATACTTTTAGCAATTACATTCACTTTTGATACGTAAGTATATCTAAAAACCAAATAGTTACGACTTTTACTCAAGTAGTATTTTACTGGGTGACTTTCACTTCAGTCATTTTCTATTATGGTATCTTTACTTTTAGTCAAGTATTACAATTGGGTACTTTTTCCACCCCGGTCCAAGTAAATGTAGAACAGTGGCACGTTCAACAGGACACGTTTTGGAACGTTCATAGATAAATATGTTATGTAGAACAAACATGCCTTTCCAACACGTAAAACAAGGACTCATCTATTAATGCCCCTTTTTTTGTACCTGCAACGTTTTTATCTGCAACAAACGTTTGGCAACAGAACGTGGCTCAGACCCTGTCCCGTCCCCTTCCTCATGAGTCAACATTGCCATACACTTAAGCAAATCATTGATTATCTGTCAAATATGAAAGTTCCACATAACGAAATTTACGAGGTGATATATTCGTCCAACACAGCCTTTATCTTCCCATAATATGTTCTATGGATAGTCTTCAAATACGGTTTTAAAAATACTTACTCTGTTAAATGGTTTAGTCCTCCCTCCGACTGTGATTGTTCTTCCCAAATTATTATCAAGATTACTACACCTACAACTGTAGAACCTTTAGCTATTCATTTTCTGCACGCTGCACAAATTAATCAATGATTGAATGACACGTATTTGAGATCAACTACATAGCCAGCACATTGGAGATGTTGCATCACAGATGAGGGCAGCATCCGCTTGGCGTTTTAGGAAACCCAATGTGAGAACATAGAACGCAGCGGGGACCCGTTATTCGAGCCCCACTAATTAATTAAATATATATATGAGTTAGTCTCTTTTGCATATTATTTTGGCATTAATACGTCTCACATATCAGTTTGCAAACAATGTAAAAAATATATCATTGTGTTTTAATAAAGCCGCATAAAAACATGATCTCTTTTTTTTGTTTTCTTGAGTAAGGCAGCTCCAAAATGCAGGTGTTTCAGCCTAGCTCAGTGCTTTCTGTGGTGGTAGGACAAGCGTTGCGCCGTGCTTGGCTCAGTGTTCTGTCACTCATGGGGACACTACGTCACCGTCAAGTCTAAGGGTAGAGCTAGAAAATTCTAGCCCCTTGGGTGCTGCCATAGAGTACATTAGAAGTGTCCATCCAAATCCTTTTTAACCCTTGTCATATGAAGAGAAATGAAAACGTATCGGTGCTCATCGGCCATTGGATATAAACATCACACAAGTTGGAAATCACAAATTCAACAATGAGTGGTTTGGAAAGAATCAGTGACAGTGGCTAACTGCAAGCATTGCAAAGCAATCACTAGCCGACTATTCAGTGGAGTGGCTGTGTGGTCCCAAATCTGGGATTAAGGTTCTCTTTTCCAAGTTTAAAATGATAAACATTGAACGTTGGCCATGCAGTCAATGAAGCATGATATGTGCCAGGCTCAAAACAACTTAACTCGTAACGGCGAAAACTTGAGTTCAGACAACTGGTAAATCGGGAATAAACGAATTCCGACTGGGAACGGTCACCCAATTTGGAATTGTAAATCCAGCCTCTTTCTAGAGCTACGACCTGAAGATCAATGACGTCATCATGATTCAACCTTGTTTTTCCCCCCAGAGTTCCCAGTTGTTTTGAAAGCACCATAAATCCAGAGAATGCCAGACTTTGATGAGAATTTCCCACGGAGGACCGCCGCGCCCTTTCTGTTCAAGTGAGCAAAAATGTAAAAATGTATTGTATGCTGCTGCATAAATTATGTAGTATGCATACTGTAGCTAAGAAAGTAATTCTATGTTGTGTAGTAAGCTGTTAGTAGCCCATGTGCCTCACCCTAATAATTTGGTCTATTTACCCCTCTTATGTTCACCTACTGTTCTGACTTGGTGGTGCACATGTAGCCTATAACCTGTTTTAGAGAAAGGTAATCATCGAATATTGTAAGAGCTATCATTATCTGCTTATAAGTCCCCTTTATTTATCCTACAGTTCTGACTTGGTGTACAGGGAGAACACTAAGAACAGCCCATGTCCTGAATTCTGTCGTGATACATTTAAAAAATGCTAAACAAAGTTATATTGACTACGTCCATCCTAGCTCTCTCATTAATGTCTTAAATCAGTTATGGATTGCCTCTTATCCGCTTGTCGTCCCCTTATGCCACATCTCAATTGTCATTAGAAACCACATTTGTTTAAGCAAGTCAGCCATACCAGCTGTTTTTTTACAAGGCAGTAAATTAGGCAGAATGAATGTACTGTTTCGCTGCCAGACAAGGCTCCACTGATAGGCAGGTGTAGCAGTGGTAAGATGTTGGGACTGCTGTTGGGACAGCTTTATGTAGGCCCTAACAGTTTGTGGTCACCATTTGGCACCGTTATAATGCAATAATGTATTATTTAGTGATGTGTAGTGGCTTTGCTGGCATGCATCCCACTTTTGTTTTTGCCCCACCAAGATTGACATGCAAAAATCGCAACTGATTGAATTTTGGCCGACATTCCGCAAATGTTCTCACCAATGAAACTTTTGATCTCAATACAGTTCTGTTCCCAAAATTTGAATCTGTTAAAGTTGAAGACTTTACATTTTGCCAAAGTTTAAAAAAATTGCATTATTGAGGAGTGCAAAGACAAATTAAGTTATTGTACACGCACACTTCAGAGTAGGCGTTCCTTAACTGAAATATACAAATTGTTAGAATGCACCAATTAGATCTCGCTAGCTCATGCTTGGCTCTGCCCACCTCCTTGCCTGTTCTGCCCACTATGACGAATTTGTTCCAATTTGAAACGACGGGCTGTGGTCTCTTGGTTTAGTTCAAAATATATTTGGTTGCATTGCATCTCTTCACAGATTATCCATTACATTGACCAGATACTCTAGAGGCCGTTCTAACAATAAAAAAAAATGTCTTAAATTTAAGGCAGTCGGGAGGAGGAAAGATGAGATGGGGCCATTCTAGCCAATTAGAGGGCAGATACGTGTGTGAACAGGCACAACGGTTTCCACAAAGTCACCCAAAAAAGAATGAAAACTAAAATGAGCTTTTTGGTCTTAAATTAAGGTTAGGCATTAGTGAATCAATCTATACACAATACCCATAATGACACAGCGAAAACTGAGTTTTACATTTTTGCAAATGTATTGAAAATAAAAAAAACTGAAATACCTTTTTTATATAAGTATTCAGATCCTTTGCTATGAGACACGAAATTGGAGGTCAAGTACATCCTGTTTCCATTGATCATCCTTGAGATGTTTCTACAAATTGATTGGAGTCCACCTGTGGTAAATTTATTTCATTGGACATGATTTGGAAAGGCACACACCTGTCTATAAGGTCCCACAGTTGACAGTACATGTCAGAGCAAAAACCAAGCCATGAGGTCAAAGGAATTGTCCGTAGAGCTCCGAGACAGGATTGTGTCGAGATACAAATCTGAGGAAGGGTACAAAAACATGTTTGCTACACTCAAGGTTCCCAAGAACACAGTGGCCTCTATTCTGAAATGAAGAATTTGGGAACTATCAAAAGACTCTTCCCGTTTGCTTAGTTTGGACGTGCGGCCAGCTACGAAGGGCCTTGGTCAGGGAGGTGACCAAGAACCCAAATCGTCACTCTAGAAGAGTGCCAGAGTTCCTCTGTGGAGATGGGAGAACCTTCCAGAAGGACAACCATCTCTGCAGCCCTCCACCAATGAGGCCTTTATGATAGTGGCCAGACAGAAGCCACCCCTCAGTAAAAGGCATGACAGCCAGCATAGTTTGCCAAAAGGCACCTAGAGGACTCTCAGACCATGAGAAAAAATACATTTCTCTGGTCTGATGAAACCAAGATTGAACTCTTTGGGCTGAATGACATGTGCCACATCTGGAAGAAACTAGGCACCGCTCATCACCTGGCCAATACCATCCCTACGGTGAAGCATGGTGTTGGCAACATGCTGTGGGGATGTTTTTTGGCAGCAGGAACTGGGAGACTAGTCAGGATCGAGGAAAAGATGAACGGCGCAAAGTACAGAGAGAGTCTTGATGAAAATCCTGAGCGCTCTGGAGCAGGTTTCAGACTGTTTCAGCAGTCTGTGTGGTCCCTGGATCCTCAGGAAGCCCAGGCCATCTGTAATGAGCTGGTGGCCCAGACTGGAGACCTGCAGAAAGAAGTCACCTGTCTCAGGAACCTGCTTCAACAAGGACCTGAGCCCTAGGACCATGCCTCAGGACTACCTGGCATGATGACTCCTTGCTGTCCCCAGTCCACTTGCGGCTATGGAACCCTGACCTGTTCACCGGATGTGCTACCTGTCCCAGACCTGCTGTTTTCACCTCCCTAGAGACAGCAGGAGCGGTAGAGATGCTCTCAATGATCGGCTATGAAAAGCCAACTGACATTTACTCCTGAGGTGCTGACCTGTTGCACCCTCGACAACTAGTGTGATTATTATTACTTGACCATGCTGGTCATTTATGAACATTTGAACATCTTGGCCATGTTCTGTTATAATCTCCACCCGGCACAGCCAGAAGAGGACTGGCCACCCCTCATAGCCTGGTTCCTCTCTAGGTTTCTTCATAGGTTATGGCCTTTCTAGGGAGTTTTTCCTAGCCACCGTGCTTCTACACCTACATTGCTTGCTGTTTGGGGTTTTAGGCTGGGTTTCTGTACAGCACTTTTGAGATATCAGCTGATCTAAGAAGGGTTAAATAAATACATTTGATTTGATGACTGTGGGGAACGTTCACCTTCCAACAGGATAACGACCCTAAGCACACAGCCAAAACAACGCAGGAGTGGCTTCGGGACAAGTCTCAATGTCCTTCAGTGGCCCAGCCAGAGCGCGGACTTGAACCCGATTGAACATCTCAGGAGAGACCTGAGAATAGCTGTGGAGCGACGCTCCCCACCCAACCTTACAGAGCTTGAGAGGATCTGGAGAGAAGAATGGGAGAAACTACCCAAATACAGGTGTGCCAAGCTTGTTGCGTCATACCAAAGAAGACTCGAGGCTGTAATCGCTGCCAAAGGTGCTTCAACAAAGTACTGAGTAAAGGTTCTGAATACTTATGTAAATGTGATTGTTTTTTATTTTTAAAACATTTGAAAACCTGTTTTTGCTTTGTCATTATGGGGTATTGTGTGTAGATTTATGGGAATAAAAAAATTAATAATCCATTTTAGAACAAGGCTGTAACGCAACAGAATGGGGAAAAAGTCAAGGAGTCTGAATACTTACCGAATGCACTCTAAAATAAATGTATCTTTCATCTCTGTGTTTCATAATTGTCTTTAAATTCACACGAGACTGAATGTATCTTACCAGAGAAAGCATCCGAGCGAGCGAAACAACGCCCCTCTTCCTTTGTATGTGTAGGCCATCTAATTCTGTCTGGTCAAAAAGAGTATGACAATGTTGCCGCCCATAGCATTGAATTAAAGAAAAGCCAGCATCCATTTGGCCTCCCTTGATGAAAAAAAAGTTCAATAATAGCCAATCTGCCAGCTCAACTGTGAATGGTCCTGGCTCACCAAAACAAAAAAGTGTCAAGTCAAGCCAGTTTGGATTTGACTTTACATCGAGAGCAATAAGTCATTGACAGAAACTTGAATTGTTGCATCTCGTTGTTGTCGTCCTCATTGCCCATGAAATTAAGTTAGGCTAGCGAGCAAGCATTTTAGCCCGGTAGCTTAGCACAACAAAAAATACAATTGTTTACTGTACGACAGTCAAAGACCGTTTCGTCAACATGAGAGGAGGATGGCATTGGCGGTTTTCTACAAGTAGGGTGAGTCAACATGTTGTTTTTTCTATTTGAACACACACACAAATCAGAACCACGGACAGCCACATCATATTTAGCTTACGTTGATAGGACTAAATTGTTATCTTTTAGTTGTCACTGTATTAGACTAAAGCATAGGTGATTTGATGTTGAAGTTGAAATGGTGCTGGAAGAGTGGAGGCAGCTCCTGTTTGGGACTTGCGGTAACTCTCAGGGGTTCTAAATCAATAGTTGTTTAGTAGTCGGAAACCCTAACTTGCTTGACCATGCTGTAGGTCATGTAACTGTTTGTTAAATGCGATATGCTTTGTGGACTTCAGACAGAGATTTTTCTCCGGTTTTATGATGAAAAAGGTGTGGTTGAATTTATTCTGCCACTGTGTCCTCTTATTGTCTCGGCCTTAGGCCTATATATCACGGTGGCAAGGCATGTGAACTAACAGGTTACAGAACAAACAATGCAATTATCACAACACATATGGCTGTAATATGGCTTTGCTTCCCTTCCCCAGTGATTTTACTCACGCACTGCTACCGGAGAGGTCTCGAGATGGCTATGCATATTCATTACATGAGGCTAGTAGCATAGCATCTCTCCATTGAATACAGGCGGTTGACGTCAACAACCCTCATCGAATATATATATAAAAAAAACAGATTACAATAATGAGATGTATCCACTAATCCAAATAAAGGATAGGCGGGAGCTAGACAGACCATTCCACTTTGTGGACAACGACTCCCATTGTTAGGGTGGAGAGACATGCATCTTGTCAGTATATCCATAATCTTTGGCCCAGTTTTCCCTCTCGCACCGCCCGCCCCTCTGATCTTATTTTGGGTTTCAGGGGACATGCTTGAATTAATCAATTTGTTTATAGGTAACCATGGAAATCATACCCTGACTGGGAAACTCATATTCCATTAACCTCCCATCACAAAGAAAATACCAATGCATCCATTGGACATTAAAATATTGATTTAGTAAAATACTTAAAGTAAACAAAAACTACATAAAATGACTCATGATGTTTAAAACATTTCCTTAATTTTAAACAAAAGTATCTTAACTAAAAATAAAGCATTATGATAAAGAGTGGTAACACATATTTTGCTTTTTTTTCTTCTCATTTTGGATTAAATAATAAACTTTCAAGTCAGAAAATGCAATGGAAAAAAAGGTGCACACATGAAATATGTATACAGATTTGACACATCGTACATAGTAAGTTCCACTTTGTTAAACCCACTGATTGCGTAACAGGCTGCCTGTAAACGAATAAGACACTGGAATGATGTACCGACTTCGTAGTAACACTTCAGCTTTCCTTCTATGGGGAACACTGACTTCAAGACACTGACGCTCAGTATTTACACATTAATAAATTAAGGTTGTGATCCTTCGATTTCTCTTCATCTTCAAAGTTCAAGCTTGCGAAGACTCATTCTGCTGAAGGAATCTCTGGGGGGGGGGGGAGCACATAGTGTAAAAGTTAGTGAAATATGGGGAAGCCATACCGGATTGGACATGTATATCTATATAACCTTCCACCCTGTAGAGACCCAGTGCAGACAGGTTTACAGAGAAGGTTCCAATCACAGAATACCAAACTACCTGGTCAAGCTGTCCGTTTGCTGCATGTAACAGAAGCACAAGCAAAATATCATATTTATGTGTGTGGGGGTGGGGGAGGTGCATGAACAGTCAGAGAGAACACATGCAATATGACAAAATGCATATCATGAGAAAAAAGCTGCACACTGCTGGTGATAGTATCACTGCTCTTTACGTATCAGCCTCAAGGCCTTCGTCAGAGCTTTTGTATGCACATCACAAGAACACTCCAAAAGAGACATTATGTTCCTACTCGTCTGCACATGCCCACTCACCTGTGAGAGTTGACCTGCAGCACGGGTTTATAAAGCTGGGGTATCTTTCTGCAGATGAGTGGTTGTAGCGCCTCCTTCAGGCGATGGTAGTTCCTCTCCAACTCCCTCTGGTACTCCTTCTGGTCTGGACCAATCAGACTCTTATTTTTACGCAGGGCATCTTCACACCTGGTGATGGAGGAGAGGCGTGAGCACTGCACTTCAACATGCCTTGCACATAAGTCTAAAGGAACTTGGTACAAGCAATTTTGTATGATTATTTAAAATTTGACATTCATTCATGACCAGGAAATTGCGAGTCCATAATCGTACATTAAAAACACTGACTGTAAAGTAACAGTGTAATTTACCTCTTGGTGAAGTCTTTGAAGCAGAGGCGTAGTTTGTTGTGGTGTCTGTAGAGTTTAGGATCACTGGGGATCTCTGACAGGAACACCTGGGCCACCTCCAGAGGTCCCTGGTTGACGGTAGTCCCCACTGACCCCTGCAGCACCATCTGCAGCATCTTGGCATCAGATGGGTCCTGGTGGGTAGCGAAGGCCAGCTCTCCGGTCTTCTTCTGCATATCCTCTATGGCCACCTCGATGGGCATAGAGATGATCTGACACAGGGCCAGAGAGAGGAGATCAGACTATTAGACAACTGATTACATACAATGTATAGTAACTAAGAAGTGTATGTGTGTGCTGTGTGTCTTATGAATGTGTGTCTGTATGTTGATTCCTCTAAAAAGAGAGTAGTTTGGCCTACGGATGATCCGTCTAGGAGTCAGGTTGTAGAGGTCATGCAGTAATGGTGTGTTGCCTGTGGCGCTGCACGCCAGTCAGGTGAAACCCCCAGGGCCTCACCTCCTCTTTGTGGATGATGTTGATGCGGGTCTTGATGTAGGGAAAGGCGTGGGATGTGGTCAGGATGGTTTTGCGTTTGAACTGATCGTGCAGATCCCCATGCGCCCGCCCGTCCAGTGTGAACGGCGTGCAGTAGACAAACCGCCGCAGGTTGTAGTTCTTGTCAAAGTACGTGATGCGGTCCTTCATCTCGTATGTGTCGAAGTACGGCTCCACATACGTGATCTGGACATAAGCCTGGACACACAGCAGTGACAACTGGTTAATAACCTAATAACCAAAAAGGCTGTTTATTTGACCATGCTTTGATTCAATTTGTATTCAATTAAGGGATCATTTGGAATCACATCTTTACCCACACGCTCTCTCCCCCGCCCCATCCAAAACACACACCTTATTCGGGTCCTGTTTGCACTTGTCCACAGGATTGGAGTCCTTAATGACTTCCACCTGGTCTTCTCCATAGCGTTCGCCATAAAACCCCTAAGAGATCAAACACACAGAACACAAAGTCAACACAGCACACACGGAGTGCTCCACCGTTTCACAGAGAAGAGATCATTCCTAAAGACGCACTCCTCCAAACTGCCATTTACCTCGAGTCGGTGAGAGATCTCAGCCAGCTTGGTGATGGCAGGCTCTTTGTATACAAACTCCTGCTCGTCCAAGTCCCCGAATTTAGAACCGTACAATCCGACTCTGAAGTACGTACCAAACATTCTCTTCCCATCCTGTCAGACAGAAAATATGTTTTACTCTGTTCAGATATAATACGAGCACATTCATAGTACATGAAACATGTTGCTTAAACACAGCATTTTACACAGAAAGTCATTGGAACTGTAAGGATGAAGCACGGTAGTAACTCTGGTGACAGAGTTTGATTATGTCAGAGCCAGCTTATTGATACATTATAGTTGGAATCCATCCAACTCAGGGAAACCATAGAGTTCAAGTTCAACCATAGAATTTAAAGTTCTCTCATCAGCAAACACTTCAATTGCAACACCAAATATAAACAGAGACATACGACCTACAGCATACATATACTGATGTAAATGTTTGAATAGATCAACAACCTTCAGGAGGTACTATTTATAACCATGTTGACAAGTGATGTTATTTCTGATCAGATTGGAGTATGTGCAATGACCCATAAACTGTGTGTGTGTGTGTGAAACTGTGTGTGTGAGTGTTACTGTCTAAGGTCCCCATGGCCCAGAGCCCATCTGATGCACCTCTCACAAAGGCTCATGGGTAATCCTGACTCTGCACTAGAATAACTCAACCCATGATGCATCAGGATGGAACCAGGTGTTGTTTAACCAAAGAGTACAGATTTCGCTGAGAAATGGTTTATAATATAGAGAGTCGGCATAGACAGAGACTGGTGCTGAAAATGGGCATTCAAGAGGTAGAACCAGAACAGAAGCTCAGCTTGTAAACATGGAGTTCATCCATATTATCCACGTGAGAGCGACATAGAATAGCAGAGGCAGGTTGAGCTCAATGCCTGGAGGTGTCCTAAGAGAGACGAGAGCAGCTAAGGCAGAAACCTGACAATGTCACCGTTTAGAAGGCCAGAGATGGCGATGACGGACAGAGAAGTGGACAAAGAGCCAGGGAAAAAGGAACAGGAGTCCCGTGTCTAGCAGACAGAGCTCTGCCATTCAGGATCAGGAAGGAGTGCAGCCGTGGAAACAGGTGTGTGAAGAGAAGGGGGAGGATATATATGGCATCAAGTGGACTGAGCTAAACCAGGTCAACACAAGGCTGAAGGGTTCAGGCTCCCAATACTGCTCTTATTGCACAATTATTTACACAGCCTTACAGTAGCATAACACACTATATAGGTATACAGTACACAGTGAAATACAATGTCTTTTTTGTTGATCAGTTGCGCTGCCATTTGGCTCTGCTCTCGTCAGTGCATTGTTCATCGTAATACATTCCCCTTTCAAAAGTAACAGAAATTAAGTAACCCTCAGACTAGGAACTTACCACAACACACAATAAGTAAAGTGGGAAGGAAGGGTCGGCATGGCAACCGGGGAAATCAAAAGGAGAAAACAGAAGACATTTTAATCAGGATTCAGGTACTTCACTAGAGAAACTAACAAAACAAACATAAACCAAAACAAATAGAAATAACAGCAACAACCAACGGAAAAACACATCATTCCTTTTGACTTTGAGAAAGAACACAAACTCAAGAGACAAACTCAACGTGGAAGAGCCAACACATGCAACGAAGAGAAACAAGAGAAAGAGAGAGAGCGAAGGCAGACGTAGTGAAGTGGTGAGTTCCACAGCCCCTAGAAACACACTATTCATGGGGCTTGTACTCCCAGTGCTTTAGTTTCCTCAGTGAAGAATAAGAAGGAGTGCTCTGTCCTTATCATGCAACAGACCAGGTTAATACCAGTTAACAGAAGACCAGCAGTATGAATGAGAGAACTCAGGGGTCGATTTAGTTAGTCTTTTTCAAATAAAAGGGAGAAAAAAATGTACTAATCAAAATTAGGGTGGGACAAATTAAACAATCCAGATTAATTTGATTTGCACCCTCCTGAAGAAATGGACTGGATCCTCGAATGTCGATCCAGTCCGAACTGCATACGGTAATAGTTTGTGATTTTGTGGTTCATTTGTTTGTGTGAGTGTGTATTGAGAGAACAACCTGGGGAGTGTATCTTTTGCATGAATATTTGACTAAAATCGAACCCTGTGGCTGGAGATGAGATGAGCGAGCAGATGACCAGTTTGTCGTTGATGAGAGAGATGGTCTGAAAAGGCAGGTGTGCAGACAGGTGAATCATTCATTCACCAACACTTGTCATTAGTGTCACACTGGGGCTCCCATGCATGGCCTGCCAAAACAGTCACGTTAAAACAACCTCCTCTTCCACAGAAAGAGAGAAAGAGAAGGATGAGGAGGAGTAAGGGGGGTGCTGTCCGTAACATGGCATCAGCAGTCCCACAGTTGGTTGAATGGACGGAGGGACAGCATCCAGTCCAGGCAGGTAGATGTTAATGGATGGTACAGTTTAAAGTAACAGCCGAGAGCAACAACGCCCAGGACTAGCAGATAACTCATATGAAGTAGCCAAGCAGGAACCATGACTTAGTGACCGACCTACCTCCCAGCCAGTGCTCTGTGGTGACAAAGAGAACACAGGACAATAAAAAGAACACACGTTTAGTCACGTTGGTACAGTGCAGCCCCCCCCCCCCCGGCCACTAGAGGAACAACACCTCATGGCCAACAGCACACAGCCAGGAGATGTGGCTAGATAGAGTACAGCTACAGACCAACAGTTGCATGTCACGTGGCGTTGGGGACAACTGTGGCATTTTAGCTAACCTAATTCTCATACTCCCTCTAGCCTAAAACTCAGCCAGGCGAGTCTCAGGTCTTTAATATCATATCCCTGTGGGACAGGCCATACTGTACTGCTATAGTCACCCCATGCAGACTGTATTTAAATGAAAAGGCACTTTAAAAGCTATCCATAGAACAGGGAAGGCAGGTTCTCTTCCTGAATTCCCAGGGGGAAATAAAAGTTCCATTGGGAAAAACAGCAAATAATTGTTTTCATAAAAACATTTAATGCAAAGCAGTTCAGGTCATTGGTAGTTGTGTGTTTATGTGTGTATATGAACAGTGTGTGGGTTTAAATGAGTGTATAAGTGTGTGGCGTGAATTCATGTTTGTCTGTGGGTGTATGAGACCTCTATAAATAATAAGTTGTGTGTGTGAGAGTACGAATGTATGCGAGTGGGCTTTGTGACTGTGTGTCTGTCTGGAAGTGTACATATTTGGCATGTTCTTTTCAGCATGCCACCCACAGACAATGGGTTTCTGCTCCTAACACACACACACACGCTACAGTAGTCACAGAACATGACAAAGTCCTGTTCCTCTGTCTGAAACACACTGTCCCAGAACCCCAGATAGACACATGGCATCCAGGATAGACAGGCAGTCCTACACAACCTCCACATTGAGGTAGGGCACGTAACAATGTCCGGTGTCGGTCTGTTCTCTATACCTACAGTATGTACAGGAGATGGATAAAGCAGGTGGAATTACCTGGTGTACAATTTTGCCAAAGGCTTCCTGTAGTTTACCATGTATGGTGGCCAGCTTCTTGGCGTCCCGGCTGGCCTCGTGAATGGGGATCAGTACCTTGTACACCTCATTCACCGCCTCGTACATACCAGCCTGGGGGGAGGGGGGTTGGCTTATTCACACTGCACAGCTTTAAAGTTAAATAATATACTGAGGTTGGTGGAGTTGAGGTTAAACATTTCACTGGGATTGAAAGAAGTGTGTGAATTTGTCATAGCATGTTTGTGATGTGATTCAAATGTAGGTTTAATAATCTGCCCATCCATAATCATCACAGCTACTCACCATGGAGAAGGAGGAAGCAGCCTGGTCCAGCAGTCCCACCAGGCCAGCCTCAGTGAAGTATTTCCCAGAGCAGATACCCTCTTCATCAGGAGACACCACGTCATCAGACACTGCTGACTCCTCAAGCACGTTGGAAGAGATGTTCTGATGCAGAGAGACAAGTTAGACATGATCACTCATTATTTACACATAATACCGTAATGGGTTCATCATGGTATTAATGTTCCTTACAACATTTCACTCTGTATATTCAATTCATTCGTTGAGTCAGTTGTGATGGCACTCAGCTAGGATGAAACCTGCAGTGCTACATCTCTCCAGGTGAAGGTTAAAGGATGACTGCCGGGTCCAAACAAAAATACCCACATCTACACAATCCTAAAAGAGTCCTCTCCCTTGGCCTGACCTGGAAGGTGACACAGCCGACCGGCAGGTACTTGCGGTCCTCCAGCATGCTGAGGTATTCTGCCACCAGGGCGGCGCTGTGCACCAAACACTGGGCTGCCTCTGCGTGATTGGTCCTCTCAGAGTGTTTACCCGCCATGTTCTGCAGCCACGTCAGTCGCAGGTCTGGAGACGTCTGGTAACCCTTAGCGATCCTGGACACAGAAACACACTCAAGGAAAGTTCACTGTGTGCGTGTGTGTGTGTGTGTGTGGTTCATACCTGTACATGAGGTCTATGAGCATCTCTGGGTCCTCCTGGTGCTCCTTCATCTTGACTGTATCAGACAGGATCATGTGGAGGTTGAACACCAGATCCTGAACCTGGAATACAGATTAAGACGAAGCATGATTAATAAGATGGCAGCATCTCACATGATTGGATAAGGTACTTCCTGTCGTATCATCCATTTTCTGGGAGGTCTGACAAACTTTCATTGTTTTCATGGAGTTGTAGACTGAACAAGTAGTGCTTCAATAAATTGAACAAGTAGTCCTAATGTTCTGTACTACAATAACAAAAGGTCAGTAATCTATTGGTATCCAGTATATCTGCGTAGTGGTACCTGATCAGGGAAGGTGGTCTCCCTGAGTTCCAGATCTTCCTCTCCGTAGGTCAGGATGGTCTTCAGGGAACGTCGGAGGAACTCCTCGTTGAAGTTCTGAGACGTTCCCACCAGGGAGGACAGGGACATGGTCACCTGCATCTTGACACGCGCAAAATTCTACGGAAGGGACAGTAGGAGTGAGAACATTGAACAGGTACATTCACCTGTCCTGAAAAGAAGGAACCTGTGAGGAGAATCAATAGTTATAATGAAAATAGGAGCGTAGCTGGCTCTATGTAGACAGTCCTCTATGTATGCAGCTGGCTCTATGTATGCAGCTGGCTCTATGTATGCAGCTGGCTCTATGTATGCAGCTGGCTCTATGTATGCAGCTGGCTCTATGTAGACAGCTGGCTCTATGTAGACAGCTGGCTCTATGTAGACAGCTGGCTCTATGTAGACAGCTGGCTCTATGTAGACAGTCCTCTATGTAGACAGTCCTCTATGTAGACAGTCCTCTATGTGTGCAGCTGGCTCTATGTAGACAGTCCTCTATGTATGCAGCTGGCTCTATGTAGACAGTCCTCTATGTATGCAGCTGGCTCTATGTAGACAGTCCTCTATGTATGCAGCTGGCTCTATGTAGACAGTCCTCTATGTATGCAGCTGGCTCTATGTAAACAGTCCTCTATGTATGCAGCTGGCTCTATGTAGACAGTCCTCTATGTATGCAGCTGGCTCTATGTAGACAGTCCTCTATGTATGCAGCTGGCTCTATGTAGACAGTCCTCTATGTATGCAGCTGGCTCTATGTAGACAGTCCTCTATGTATGCAGCTGGCTCTATGTAGACAGTCCTCTATGTATGCAGCTGGCTCTATGTAGACAGTCCTCTATGTGTGCAGCTGGCTCTATGTAGACAGTCCTCTATGTATGCAGCTGGCTCTATGTTGACAGTCCTCTATGTATGCAGCTGGCTCTATGTAGACAGTCCTCTATGTATGCAGCTGGCTCTATGTAGACAGTCCTCTATGTATGCAGCTGGCTCTATGTTGACAGTCCTCTATGTATGCAGCTGGCTCTATGTAGACAGTCCTCTATGTATGCAGCTGGCTCTATGTAGACAGTCCTCTATGTATGCAGCTGGCTCTATGTAGACAGTCCTCTATGTGTGCAGCTGGCTCTATGTAGACAGTCCTCTATGTATGCAGCTGGCTCTATGTAGACAGTCCTCTATGTATGCAGCTGGCTCTATGTAGACAGTCCTCTATGTATGCAGCTGGCTCTATGTAGACAGTCCTCTATGTATGCAGCTGGCTCTATGTAGACAGTCCTCTAAGTATCCGTGTTTGCTGTGTGTTGTCCTGATGGTGTACTCACGTTGCCGATCTCAAAGTTCTGCCTCATGAGCAGGTAGAGTGAAGCGGAGGCGTGGGCTCGGATGGTGCCGATACTGCTGCTACAGTTCCTCAGCAGACGCAGACACAGGTCAGCACACTGCTCTGTTTCCTCTTCAAACAGCAGTTCGGGGAACTACACATGCACGCACAGACAAATGTACATAAGTATGACACAGGACAGACAAAGATATAAACAGACATTACAGTATGCAGATATTTTACAAATTGATTTCACAAAATCCCAGGAAAGCGCCACACGTCTAAGGATAAGGTGATTGTACACAGCTACTTATCTGACCTTTGAGACGAGAGCCCTCTGTGTAGCAAAGCAGTGCTGCAGGTAGAGGGCACTCTGGTTACAGGCCATGCTGTGGAGGAGCACCTTCAACACTCCACCCAGGATACTCTCCTTAGACTCTGTCACAGACACCGTCTACACAGACACAGATACACATAAAATAATAAACCAATCAATCAATCTTTATTGTCTCCAGTATGGACATTTTGCCTAAATTGTCTCAAATGTCCAACCTGTCTGTCTGTCTGTGTGTGTGTGTGTGTGTGTAGGTCTTTCTACCTGAACGATGATCTCCAAAGTGTCCAGAATGATCAGGTTTGCCTCGGTTGCCAGGTTACCATCAATAAGTGCTTCGTGCTCCAGCTCCGCTCTGGTTCTGTCACAGGAAACAGGAAGTGATAGATGGTCAGACACTCTCCAAGATGGCAGCCAGCCAGCTCTGTATTCACGAGGTCCCCTTGAATGACACAGCACTCATGCCAGTCAGTCACATTCAAGCCATTGCACACAGAAAGGAGCTCTTCCATGTGCAAAGTACTGTAGGGGGCTTGGGATGGATGGATGGATGGATGGAGGGGTTGAGGAGTAGAATGAGGGTGGTGGTGGGGGGGTTATGATTATGTTGTTACAGTTGTTGATGATGAGGAGTTACACACCTAACAACTAAAGGCTCCTGGGTTTTGGTTCGACTACCTGGGTTGCGTAGGACGCTGTCTCTAAACCTGCACAGTAATCACACGGTTCACCACAGAGTCCACAGTACTCACACGGTTCACCACAGAGTCCACAGTACTCACACGGTTCACCACAGAGTCCACAGTACTCACACGGTTCACCACAGAGTCCACAATACACGGTACTCACACGGTTCACCACAGAGTCCACAGTACACGGTACTCAAACGGTTCACCACAGACTCCACAGTACACGGTACTCACACGGTTCACCACAGAGTCCACAGAACACGGTAGCTACACACTGCATGAAATGGCATAGCTAGCACACAGAGAGGAGAGCAGGGGACCAGGAGCCCAAACGCACCTCCATCCCTTGCCCCACCAGGGTGGGAGAGAGATAGGCAGCAGAGGGGTAAGGCTGGAGAGGGGTTAGGGCCGGGGGGGCACCGGGGGATGTAGAGAAGTATACTTTGACCACTTCTCTGTAGTGTTGTAGTATGTTTCTTAGTTGACTAATGACATCAGTAGTACAAACGGGTCTGTTTCAGAAGAGACTTCATTTTAAAAAGGGAAAGTACACATGCTGTACAATCATCTACCTTTTTCTACTGTGTGAATTGTCACAGATTCTAATCATCAGATGTTTGAGAAGAGAACAACTTGACTAACCCTACCAGCTGCGTCAGAATCACATTGATTTCACCCATCTAACCCCAGAATAGGGAAGACAGACACATCAGTCAAGATCCAAAGGAGAAGCACGGCACACTGGTTAAAAGCACAGCAGGCCCACTGCAGGCACCAGACAGACAAACACCTCAAGCACCGTTACAGGAGAGGTCAGGGTTCGGAGGTAACGGGTCAGGGTTCAGGTCACTGAAGCAGCAGGGAGGAACTCAAAGCACTGCAGCACACTGACTCCAGGTTGACACCATTCAATACAATACAATACCTGAGTGACCTGTGGCTCCTACAGAGACACAGCACAGAGAACATATGGAGGAATGAGTTAACAGCACAAATCAAATCACACAGAGACAGAAGAAAAGGCACAGGTGTCTGACAATCATCAACCAAATACAATAGGAACCATTAGCATGCATTCTACTGTTGTAGAACCAGGACTTCAAAAAAGATGCTCTCTCTCTCTCTCTCTCTCTGTCTCTCTCTCTCTCTCGGTGTGGGCTTGTTCATTTCAATCAGATTCTCGTTTCTTCTAAGTACCCCACTATAAGGCCTGAGTGGATTGTGAGATGGCGACATATGCATTATCTTGGCCAGAAATTATCATCGGTGCATTGTGACGTCTTGACTTTGATTACATGATGCTGACCAATAGCAGCCTAAACACGTAGACTTTCTCAAACACAGTAAAAAGGTAAGCATACTTGTCCATCCTCTCGCTGTTCTGGCGCCAGTGTGTCATGTCTTTCCTCCAGCGCAGGTTCTCCTGGCTGCCGAAGGCACTGCCTGATGGACTCCTCTCTGCAGGAGAGGAGAAAGAGAAAATGGAAGGAGAGGAAGGGAGGGAAAGGGCAAGATAAGTTAAGGGGAGAGAGGTGGAATGGTCATTTTAAGATCATTTTTCCCAAAACGTGTGTGCGCTCCGTGTTACCTAGTGTACCTAGCTGTCCCCTGCTGCGACGGACCATCTCCTGGCGTGCCCCGATGCTCCCCAGTATAGCCTCCTCCAGCTTGACCTTCATGTCCTTGGACTTCTTGAAGGTCAGGCTGTTCATGCGCTCAAAGGCCTTCTTCCCCTGCATGGTGAACACAACATGGGCCTTTTTCCATGACGAGGATAGAGAAAAGTTACAGGGTTACTGCACCACACCACCAAAACAAGAGAGGTAAGATGGATCAGAAATGCCATAAGAGGAGGTGGAACACTGATGTGGAGTAGTACAGAGTGAAGACAGCTCTCATATTTCAAGACCAACTCATAGAACCATTTGAAAGTAGTTTCCATCCAGTCTTATCCAGGGATGAAATAAAGGACTGTCGGTGAGGCAATACACTTGACGTGCTTCTACGGAACTGAGGCATTACACTAGTACTACAAATTATATGAACAAAGTACAACATGAGTCCTTTTGTTGTGCTCCAGGTGCAACGTTACCTTGTACTCGAAGCAGGAGACACATAGGTAGAGCATGTCCAGCAGACGATTGAGCTGGGAGACAGACAGGTCAGAGAACCACTTCTGTAGGACACACTCATCAGCATTCTTCAGAACCCACAACAGACAGATCAACAGGCTGCGGCTGGACTCTGCTGAGAAGGTGCCATGCTGACGACTGGCCTGAGGGGGGGGTGTTGAGAGCGAGAGAAAAAAAAATGTGAACATTTTTTAGAAAATAAAGAGGGAGAACGAGAGAGCCTCAGAAAGAGGAAACAGGGAGAAAGTTGGAACAAGGAGGAAGGGATGAAAGAGAAATAGAGAACAGGAAGTGTAAGTTACCTGTGGGTTGAGCAGGAAGCTGCTGGGACGAGATATCGGAGCGGATGTCCCTGCTATTGCCATGGCAACGGTCTGACTGATCATGCTGTTGCCGTCCTCTCCAGACTCGTCCCCCCCGGCCCCACCCCCCTGAGCCCCGCCGGGACGACCCCACTGGTTATGGGACTCTAGAGGAGAGAAACCAATCAGGATCAACCAGCACAAAACAAATCACTGTTGGGACTAGCACTTTAGACTCGCAGACATTGTTTAATGTTTTTCAATGTGCTTTTCCTGAGAAGCACCTGAACCAGTGTGATGTCCATAGATTTTTAAAACCATTTAATCTTCCTTTAAATACTAACCACACAGACCATTCAAGTCTGGACAAACTCCACATAACTACTGCCTAACCCTGGAGGGTTGGGACTTGGACTATATTTAGTATGTAGACTTGCCTGTGAAGTCGTGAAGCTGGGGAAGTGTTTCCATGACGATGCCGATGAGCGGCAGGTAGAGCATGGCGACGCGGGCCTTGACCTCGGGGTCAGCGTAGCGGGGGTCGGAGTCATGGCTGGACAGCAGGTTATGTACCACACTGACCACCTTCTTATGTAAGCCAAACATCCTACAGCATAGAGAGAGAGCGGGTGGTAGGGAGAGGGAGGGAGGGGGGTTTAAAAGAACCTGTCTCAATAATTGTCCCTTTCAGACAATTTTTGTGAACTCAGTGCGGTTCGTAAAAATGTTGGTGCAGCGTGAACTAGGGCTGTGGCGGTCATGAAAATGTCAGCCGGTTTCACGGTAATTGACCTTTTATTAACGTAGAGACATTTAGTATCTCCTGGCCTCCACACATAGCATACAAGCCACTGATGCAGACCTTTGGAACATCTACATAAATAAATAAAAATTACCAAAAAAAATAACATATAGCCTAGACCATCACAATAAATCCATTATTTATTTTAGACAGGTCTATAGACACATGATATGAAGAGAATGTAGTCTATTTCAGAAGAACAGAAAAGCATAATCTGCGTTGTCCTGATCTGGCTATGCCAAATGGTGGGGCTACACTAGTTCATTTAGCAGACTAGATTTTCTTAGAATTCCATGGCATTATTTTATAGTAAGAACACAATTGAACAAAGCTGAATAAAATAAAGGATATTTTCTCAGAACGATTTGAGGTGCGCACAAGCGACAATTCTGTGATGAGCGGTTAACAAAGAAACACATACTTCAATATGCTTAATTTAGAATTATTTATGTAACTTAAGTTGTGATGCAAATGTTGGGCTATATGGTTAGATAATATGACAAGAACTTGATAATACCTCGAATTTCCCAGCGGCATCCCCTTTGTGTGGCAGTAATGCACCCAAACATTCCCATCTCCCGGCTGCGTTCTCCGAAGCACCTCTCACTCACATGGCTCTCCGTCACATGATCGGGTCTTTCTCACAGGCTACAAGTGAAGATCGACACATCGGGGACGCAACTACGTGCGTCCTTATCCAATTCCGAGGCGCATATTGAAGATATTGGGAGAACTGTACACATTTACTTCTCATCCGCCAACAAGATGTGTAGGCCTAACGAACAGCAAAATCACTAGCCTAAGTCAATCTACTATACCCCATAGTACAAAAGCTGACTCATTCTAGTCGGGGAGAGAAATAAATATTCCAAACATAGTCTGGGACAGTTGTGGGATGCGACAGATCCCAAATTAATACAGCCATTAGCTTAGACCCTTTAGTTTAAAATGTTAAACTATTAGGCTATTTCTATATATTATAAGAACAGCAATGCGCACACGGCAGTAGGCTGTAAGCGCAAATGTTCCATTAGCAGGAAAACACCATTCTCAAAACTGACCACAAATAGGATTATGCATGTCATGCTTTTATTATAAAGGCGCCTTTTTATGGTGAAAATGACCTTCCCCAAACTTCAAACTCAGCTCTACATATGTATGCCAGTTAAACACTACACCAGTTGTAAAGCGGATCAATGCGCTTCATTTTAAGAAGCTATTTGGCCACTTTGGCTTTTTTGTGTTGTTGTGATACAAACATTCTCAAAACATATAGGCCTATGGGCTAGGCTACATGAGGTGTGCGTCTATGATTTGAAAAAGTAGCAAAAAAAAAAGAAGCATGAACTGTTTCTTGCCTTACTGCACACAAGCTGGGCATCAAGTGATATGCTAAGATTGTCACCCACCAGATTATTCTTGATTTAATCTGGTCTTCACATATACTAAATAATATACAGTTGAAGTCGGAAGTTTACATACACTTAGGTTGGAGTCATTAAAACTCATTTTTCAACCACTCCACAAATTTCTTGTTAACAAACTATAGTTTTGGCAAGTCGGTTAGGACATCTACTTTGTGCATGACACTTAAATTTTCCAACAATTGTTTACAGACAGATTTCATGTGGATGCATTTCAGAACAACAGCAAAGGACCTTGTGAAGATGCTGGAGGAAACAGGTACAAAAGTATTTATATCCACAGTAAACGAGTTCTATATCGACATAACCTGAAAGGCCGCTCAGCAAGGAGAAAACACTGCTTAAAAACTGCCATAAAAAAGCCAGACTACGGTTTGCAACTGCACATGGGGGCAAAGATTGTACTTTTTGGAGAAATGTCCTCTGGTCTGATGAAACAAAAATAGAACTGTTTGGCCATAATGACCATCGTTATGTTTGGAGGAAAAAGGGGGAGGCTTGCAAGCTGAAGAACACCATCTCAACCGTGAAGCATGGGGGTGGCAGCATCATGTTGTGGGGGTGCTTTGCTGCAGGAGGGACTGGTGCACTTCACAAAATAGATGGCATCATGAGGAAGGAAAATTATGTGGATACATTGAAGCAACATCTCAAGACATTAGTCAGGAAGTTAAAGCTTGGTTTTCCAAATGGACAATGACCCCAAGCATACTTCCAAAGTTGGGGCAAAATGGCTTAAGGACAACAAAGTCAATGTATTAGAGTGGCCATCACAAAGCTCTGACCTCAATCCTATAGAACATTTGTGGGTAGAACTGAAAAAGTGTGTGTGAGCAAGGAGGCCTACAAACCCTGACTCAGTTACACCAGCTCTGTCAGGAGGAATGGGCCAAAATTCACCCAACTTATTGTGGGAAGCTTGTGGAAGGCTACCCGAAACGTTTGACCCAAATTTAAATTGTTTAAGGCATTACTACCAAATACTAATTGAGTGTATGTAAACTTCTGACCCACTGGGAATGTGATGAAATAAATAAAAGCTGAAATACATCATTCTCTCTATTATTCTTACATTTCACATTCTGTTATACGCTTTTCCCGTGGTTCATTTTCATGCCAGCCAGCCTGTTTTAAAGAGAAGCAATGTGCTTAATATTAGGAAAGTTGAGAAATAAATATTGTAGGCCTAGCCTATAGAAAGCTGATGGGCTCCTCCTCTTTTTAATAGAGGTCATCACTCGGTTCTCTCACACAATTACATAGCCTATAAAAATGTTGCACAACATGAGCTCATGGGCTCTCATGAAGTCTTTGATCCGATTTTCGAATACATTTGCATTGATGTCAGAGTGATAATATAGTTCTGAATACCAGGCAGTTAGCACATTTGGTAGGCTTGGAGAAGCCTAATTAAAGTGACTAAACGATCACATGGAATTTGACTGCCTCCATGACTCGTGAATGCCGGTGTGGCGGTAATACAGTTACTGTAACAGCCCTAGTGTGAACACTCCAAAGGAATTCCGACCCCTCAAAAGAGCCCCTGAAGCCAAACGAACTGAGACCATCTCGAGAGGGGGTCTGAGCTTGAATCGCTTGAATTCTGTGGCCCGGTAACCTTTTGTAGGGCAATGTGAATGCAAATCTCCCCAGGTTCGCTTGTCATTATTCTGGCGCCACACACTAGACTACTGCAACACCGTTTCCCCTGTCATAACCTCTCACATTGGTGCCACAAAAGAGAAAATGATGATGCGCAGGTTCACTGATAAAACATTCTGTTTTTGAATATTGATTAGCGATTGTCAAGGATGCACAGAAAATCCTAAACGTGTGGAGTTTTTAGTTGAGATTATTTGTTTGCATTATGTGATCTATAGAGGCTTGAATAGCGTGAGAAGATAACATGTTTGGTGAGAATCACAACATAGGGTTCAACATCTATTCTAGCTCTTAAAGGGGCTTATATTGTGTGATCAATTTTCAATTACAGCATTATTTAATCTGCAGTTATCCTTCTGCTCTTTATTCTGTGTCCAATAATAATTTACATCTTAATAGTATCTTCTGATTGCAATAATTGTCATCTTTTAGATTCCAAAATGTAGGTAGGCATACAGTATATCTAGCTGTCCGATAACATATTTTGATGAAATGGCTTGTCCTGCACTTTATAAAAACCCACAGTGCATTGAGTGAATGTTGGGAAAAGATCTGGGTTCCTTTCTAAACATAGCAGTGTGAATGCAAAGAGGACTCAGACCACAAATTAGGTGGTGAACTGGCAAAAGAGTTGAGTCCTTATTCCAAGGCAAGAGCCGTGTGAAGACAAAGACAACGGAGCTCTTTTGCTTCTTTAAAAACAAAAAAACAAATTCACTTTAGAGGCCTGAGATTGGTTATTTTAAAGAGGACTACATGTGAAAAAAATGTACTGACCATCAGCCTTGAGAGGGTTGAAAAAGAAAGAGGGGTCAAATGGACCTAACCCGTCTCACACAAACACAGTAACACATTGTACAGACCCCTTGAGAGGGTAGAGAGACAGAAACAGACATGCGGTGCAAATGACAATCTCTCTCTGTCACAAACACATTAACACAGTGTACTGACCCTTCGGCCTCTGGGTCCAGGATGACAGCCAGCTCAGACAGCACCAGTCCAGCCAGGTAGTGCTGCTCTCTGAAGGGGACAGACAGCTCAAACATGTTGGCTATCTTCTGGTCCTGCGCATGGGTGGAGAAGCCTGAGCTCTGTAGAGATGGAAAGAGGTAGGGAGAGAAAGACGAGCAGGGGATGATTCAGAGACATTTTCCACACACCTCGTAATCATCCAGATAGGATGTGGATGTGTGTGTCCAGTGTGTGTGTATCCGGTGAGCTTGTGTGTGTCTAGCATGTATGTACTGTGCATATCTGACCTGCGAGGTTGCGGAGGACACGCTGGGAGATGGCGAGGCGGGGGGCGTGAGCAGGCTGCAGGGCAGGTTAAGGGTGACATAGTGCTCGTGGCTGCAGACAATCCTCAGTAAGTCCAGTCTCAGAGACTCCAGAGTGGGGTTCTGCAGCATGTACAGCTTAGTGGACACCTGGGGACACATGGAATGATGTCTAGAAAACTGCCCAAAACAGGGTTCGATGGAAAGGCACTGTTGAGGCCCTTTACTCCCAAGTGATACCCAATAGTAATGAGCAGGACAGAGTACTGGTGTGGCTAAAATCATGTACACAAAGTCCAAAATCTATCATAGTGGTTTCAACACAAGCCTTTCAAATGAAAGTAGATTCTGCAGGGATGTTGTCATTGAGGTGCTGTTATGTTGGGGTGCTAAAGCAGTTTGTTCCCTCTCCCAGTACCTGTTTCCAGTAGGTCTTTATGAGGGAGAAGACGAAGCCTCGGTCCATGACAGACAGCAGGTCATTCAGGAAGAAGGCCAGGCTGGTGTTAAGACGCTCCACCAGCTCCAGGTCCTGATTGAACAGAAACACAGGGTCAGAGGTCAGGTTTGAGTGTAGAGAGCGCTACCCACTCTGATATACTTAAAACCCGATAAGGTTCATTCAGACCATTCACTGTATTGGAAGTAGCTGTGTGGTTAATGGAATTAAACATGCTGTGTTGATGTCGGCCACATCTTTATTGTCCCTGTGTGTCCCCGTGACAACGTACCTTCTGAAAGCGTGAGACAATGTCCCCAGCAATGGTGCTGACCAGGGCTGTGATGTCATCCATGAAGCGCTCGGGGAAACGGTTCTTCCTGGGCGACTCCAGCCGGTCGGTGAAGTACAGGTGATGGATGATGCTCTTCACCTGGGGGTGAGGTCATCAAGGTGAGACAGGGCCCAACACGTAGTGGTAGTCATGGGTCCTCACTATCTGCCCAAGTTACAAAGTCGGAAGCCCTGCCCAGTCCTACAATCTCTTCTTAAAATCTGATTTTAAACCGAACTCCAATCACACTAACCTTATGCCTTACCCTAAATTTAAATGAAAACCAATAATTTTTTGTTTTCATAAATGTTTCCGATAAAGCCAAATGTTTTACTTTGCAGCTTGGCCATGTAGTGGGAATCGTAGTTATGGTACCAGGATGAAAAGCATGACAGTGAACCCTTGTCACACTATCCTGCCAACCTGAACCATACGGTCTTTACTTATCACATTGTCCTTTCTAACACGGCTCCAGAAACTATGGTGGACATGTAACCAGGCCACAGCGGTACGGCTCGGCAGTGTGAAACTGTGTAGTGTTCTGTCTTACCATGAGCTCGAAGAAGAACCAGGCCTGTTGGAGAGCTCCCTCCCTGACGCTGCCACTGCTCACCACCCACTGTAGAGCCAGTTCCTCATGGAACAACTGAGACACAGAGACACACGGACCAGACAGTCAGACACGCGTAGTACAGCACATCAGACCTGGTTCAACCTGGCCCGGATTTAGTTGGTCACTGCAATGGAACAAAGTGCCAAGCTGAACCAAGAACTCCTTGACCCAGGCAGGTGGTCCTTCTTACAACAGAGCACCGAGAGACATTCCTCTGCATCACAATCTGGCATTATATAAACACTGTACTATGTGCCGAAATACAAAATCATTCTCAATACAGGGGTTCCTAAACCTTATCCCTTGATTTATTTAACCTTTAATTAACTAACTATGATGATATCTATAATATTAGTACTATAGAATGCCTACAATTATAGAGTCAATAGAGTGTTTCAATGAACTCTTGCAGACAGCTTTTGAGCGTAAGACGGTTAGGGAACCCCTGATCTTATTGTACATATGCCATATTTACTCAACAATCCACTTCGTGTGTCTGAGTCTGGTGGTAACAATGAAAATGGAGGCTTCATTCAAATAGAAACATCAAGTGAGTGCCATTTACCTGAACAAGGATAACAGTGCTACAGTTAGTGCCTGGTACCACACACACCTCCTGTGCAATACTGTCAACATCACACTTCAAATCACAGCCAAGAGCCGGGACATCTACACTACATCCAACAACTACCAAATACACAATCCAATCAAGAGGCACACATCCACAGACATACGCATAAACAGGTGAATAAGGTGAGGGGGCTCCGTATGGCTCTTCCCCCGTGAAGACAGTGGCTGGTACCTTTTTGGTGGGTAACCGTCCTGTTAAAGTTTGCAAGAAACTGGTGCTCTCAGTGTGCGAAGACATGCGGTTGCCACAGCGCTCCATGGCCTATGGGTGGGATGGGATGTGACAACAACAACAGGTTATTGAGGGGCTACGGTTATAGCTGTAGCACCTAGCAGAATTACACACACAGTTAACAAACATGAACACAAACAACAATCACACAAACACACAACAGCCCTCATCATATAACCTTAACTACAGTTCCACATAGTTACAGAATGATTGAGTTCCCTCATATTTATCTTTATTCTTACACACATAATCTGATATATATATTTTACACTTATGCCTCTAGATATGCAGTTTGTAGACAGTCTCAACCTGTGGAAAAAAATACCTCTGTGTACAACTTACCTCAAAGTAATGAATTTTACTGAATCTTTGGCCATGACTAGAGCCACAAAATAGCCTTCATGACAACCAATGAGGACAGCCATTGTCACAACACAGGACAAAACCAAAACAGGAAAAGAAGATGACAAAGTGCTCAAGCAGGCAAACACATTAGACAAACACATATACACCCACAGACCCCCAGCAGACCCCCACATACACACTAAGGGCTGGGCGATATGGCCTAAAAAGCAGCTAGATTTGTTCTAATTTATGGACAATTTACAATATCTAGATTTCGCAATTGTTTTCTCTAAAGGAGCTTTGATGCACAATTAATAGGTCAAATACACTGCATTTCAGACAGTCAGCATTAATCTAATGAATTCAGGGCTTCTGAAATTATACCTAATTATACCTATACACATTCCACAACCATAAGACCCACTAATAATTTAATCAAAATAATTTAACCTGTTTTGATGCAATAATCACTGATCTGGGTTTCAAGTCTATGACCTTTTTGTTACAAATGTAACCAGATCCATGCACATTCACTAATTACTTATAGCAGGCATTATAGAAAATGAACACAGGTCTCAAACAAATCTCTCATTAACAATCTCTCAAGCACAAGCCCACGTGTTAGTGACAAGCCAGCTAATTGTTATATTTCAAGTTTAGCCAACATGGATCTATTTACTAGCAAGCTAAAACAGTTGAATTGTTATGAACAAACCTGTGTCTCCAAGTGTTTGAAAAGCACGCTAGCTGTCCACTTTGTTCAGATGTTGAAATCAAGTGGCATAAGTTATTTCTCAGAATGAGAACGAGTTGCCAATTCCTTATGTAATTGTGTTTTATGCTTATTGCACATTTATAAAACACAGACTTGACAGCTATTATAACAGTCTTTGGCTAAAATGCTGCTAGCGGTACAACAAACTGAGCATACATTTTCCAGAATAAATGTTTATTGATCCTCCCATTCCAGTCTTGTCTGCTCTGCACACAATTTGAGTAGTTGAGATATAAAAAGGGTTAACTTCTCTATTACAGTAAATTAATGTCTCAATGTCCATATGACCGATTCGGTTGGACCAAACGTCAAATCCGAATAGCGAGTTGAAACCACTTGACAGAGAGGAAGTGATCTCTCATCTTTGTTGTTGAACGTGGCAGGGGCTTGGTGTGTGTGTATACATTGAAAGGTGCACACACCCTACAGTCATTGCACACAGCACAGAAGGAGCGAAGGAGACGAGACCAAAAAGACAACATGAGACAGACAGACAACCACACACACACACACACACCCCCAAACCCACCCAACACATTCCCAAACCCACCCAACACACCACCACATGCAGCAGTATCCCACATCATGGCGAACCCACGTGGTAAATGAGATTAATAGCAGCAGGAGGTCATGCATGGGTTTAAATGATCATGGTTAAGAAAAGGAAACAAGACAGGGAATGAGAGGATGAAGTCAGCAAATGAAAACTGGGAAATTAAGTTAGTGGTGCTAACCTCTGAACCGCCAATTACATTTTTTTTTTTAAAGGCAAGTATGAGAAGAATTCTTTTTTTAAATTGAGCCACATGTGTAGAGGTGAGTCTTGGCTAGAGGTTCACTGACACACCTCTCCTGCACTGGGGGTGTTACAAAGTGGAGAGAAATGAGGGGCAGCCCTGTGCACTTGTTTGACATGACTTCAAGCGGTTACTGACAACTCTACAACTTCAGTGGGCATAGATTTTTCTTCTCCAACCAACTGGACAGAGAGGTAAAAAATAGAAAGGTGATAAGTGAGAGAACTAAAGATGGCGGTTAAGGGTTCATGGAGGCAGCTGTGACTTCCTAAGTCTGGTGGTGCGTGTAGGTGAGTGGTGGTGGTGGTGGTTAAGAAGGGCAGGGTGCGAGGGGTGGTGGAAATTGGGGTTAAAGAGGGATATGAATGTTTGGGTTAAAGAGGGCAGGGAGTGAGGGGTGGTGGAGGTTGGGGTTAAAGGGGGTAGGGAGTGAGGGGTGGTGAAGGTTGGGGTTAAAGAGGGTAGGGAGTGAGGGGTGGTGAAGGTTGGGGTTAAAGAGGGTAGGGAGTGAGGGGTGGTGAAGGTTGGGGTTAAAGAGGGTAGGGAGTGAGGGGTGGTGAAGGTTGGGGTTAAAGAGGGTAGGGAGTGAGGGGTGGTGAAGGTTGGGGTTAAAGAGGGTAGGGAGTGAGGGGTGGTGAAGGTTGGGGTTAAAGAGGGTAGGGAGTGAGGGGTGGTGAAGGTTGGGGTTAAAGAGGGTAGGGAGTGAGGGGTGGTGGAGGTTGGGGTTAAAGAGGGTAGGTGGAGGTTGGGGTTAGAGGGTAGGGAGTGAGGGGTGGTGAAGGTTGGGGTTAAAGAGGGTAGGGAGTGAGAGGTAGTGGAGGTTGGGGTTAAAGAGGGTAGGGAGTGAGGGGTGGTGGAGGTTGGGGTTAAAGAGGGCAGGTGGAGGTTGGGGTTAAAGAGGGTAGGGGGTGAGGGGTGGTGGAGGTTGGGGTTAAAGAGGGTAGGGAGTGAGGGGTAGTGGAGGTTGGGGTTAAAGAGGGTAGGGAATGAGGGGTATTGGAGGTTGGGGTTAAAGAGGGTAGGGAGTGAGGGGTGGTGGAGGTTGGGGTTAAAGAGGGTAGGGAGTGAGGGGTGGTGGAGGTCGGGGTTAAAGAGGGTAGGTGGTGAAGGTTGGGGTTAAAGAGGGTAGGGGGTGAAGGTTGGGGTTAAAGAGGGTAGGGGGTGAGGGGTGGTGGAGGTTGGGGTTAAAGAGGGTAGAGAGTGAGGGGTGGTGGAGGTTGGGGTTAAAGAGGGTAGGGAGTGAGGGGTGGTGGAGGTTGGTGTTAAAGGAGGTAGGTGGAGGTTGGTGTTAAGAAGGGCAGGGAGTGAGGGGTAGTGGAGGTCGGGGTTAAAGAGGGTAGGGAGTGAGGGGTAGTGGAGGTCGGGGTTAAAGAGGGTAGGTGGAGGTTGGGGTTAAAGAGGGTAGGGAGTGAGGGGTAGTGGAGGTTGGGGTTAAAGAGGGTAGGGAGTGAGGGGTAGTGGAGGTTGGGGTTAAAGAGGGCAGGGAGTGAGAGGTGGTGGAGGTTGGGGTTAAAGAGGGTAGGGAGTGAGGGGTGGTGGAGGTTGGGGTTAAAGAGGGTAGGGAGTGAGGGGTGGTGGAGGTTGGGGTTAAAGAGCGTAGGGAGTGAGGGGTGGTGGAGGTTGGGGTTAAAGAGGGTAGGTGGAGGTTGGGGTTAAAGAGGGTAGGGAGTGAGAGGTAGTGGAGGTTGGGGTTAAAGAGGGCAGGGAGTGAGAGGTAGTGGAGGTTGGGGTTAAAGAGGGTAGGTGGAGGTTGGGATTAAAGAGGGTAGGTGGAGGTTGGGGTTAAAGAGGGCAGGGAGTGAGGGGTAGTGGAGGTTGGTGTTAAAGAGGGTAGGGGGTGGTGGAAGTTGGTGTTAAAGAGGGTAGGGTGTGAGGGTGACAGTGAGTTATTTCTTAAGGGGGTAGAGGAAGGTTCTGTTGTTGTTGAAGCACCTGCATGGTGTCAGTGTCAGAGACAGGGCTGGATCCCCAGGGGGTGCTCTTACACCCCATGGTGTGCACCCAGGAGTTGGAGCGGTCTAGACCCTGAGAGGTCAGGGGGTCGCAGGTCAAAGGGCACAGGGCAGGCAGGAGCAAGGGAACAACGAGCGAGAGGACGGAGCAGCACAGGGGAGGAGAGAACAGCATAGAGGTTTAAAGGTTAAGAGGGTTGAACCGTAAGCAGCAATGAGGAATAATATAGTTAGCTTGTTAAAGAACCCTAATCATTTCATTTACTCCCTGATTCACAAAAACAACAATGCATGAACAGATTAGATAGCATATCCCATCATGACAATCTGCACCCCTCCCTCGGTTCACAGAAAAGAGAGGGCCGGTTTAGTTTAGTATCATCATTCATCAGACAGGGGAAACCATAGAAATATAATTAAAGTAATGACTAGAGCATGTATCCCCATTCAAGTCTATGTGCCATGATGGGTGGTAATTTTATTTCTATGGGCCAGCATCCATTCCAAGCATCACGTTAGACCAGACCATTCAGAAAGACAGGAGTGTCCACTCACTCAGTCATCTGTCAAGTACTTTTGGGGTACCGAATCAACAATTAATTATGAAATGGGGTACCGAATCAATAAGTCATTTGATCAGGGTAACGAATCATTGTAGGATGTATTAGAGAAAGAACTCCATGTTATTAACTCATTTACAAAGTTTATCTGCAATACACTTGGCTACATGGGGCTCCAGACTAACGTTTTCCCCTGGTGTTACTGCTGCCATAAACTTGTTCAGTTGTTGACACTAGCACATGATTTGGTCGCACTCAAAAATATTTTTCCGCAGCATCACACAATAGAAAAAAAATAGGAGTAATCATCTAAGAATGTCTTTCACAGTGTTTTGTGTAGTCAGACTACTGAGATGATATTCAATAAATACATTTTCATCTAACATGAATCATGCATTCCTGCTTGGACAAGATTTTTTGATATGCAACCTAATCCAGTGATTGTCATGATTTTTGGGTTGAGAATTAGGCCATTTTTGTTATATTTACTGTCAAAATAGGGCTCCATGAACTTACCTTCATCTTTATGTGCACTAATATTACATACAGGTTTACTTCAATTTGTGCTATTTCACCATCTGAGAAGTTGGAAACTGAAAAAACATTAGCTAAATCTCTCACTCTATATAACACATACCGCTATTAGCCATTAATTAATCAAACAGTAAATTTAAAGTCCTAAAAAAAAATGACAAACGTTGCATCGGTAGTTAGCCTAGGTATAATAGCGCACTTGCGATGGCCGATGTGCATTTTGCGAACTCCGTATTTCAAAGCCATATCAGATATCTCGATTGCAAAACATTGTGCTTTGAGCTCAATATTGAGTGCTGAGAAAACAAGATTATACCTACAGAAAGCTGAGACCCTCCTCTCTTAGTTGCTTCTAAAGTTGTGTTTTTTTATACAATTGCATTCGGAAATGTTACACAATCAGAACGCATTTTTCAGGGTGCACGAAGGGTAGAGAGAGTGTGGGGGACTCGCTCATTTGGTCTATAGCAGCCGGCCCAAGCACAACAGGCTCGGCGGCAGCGCAGACAGTTTCATTACAACAATCATGAGGATAATGCACTTTCCTGTTAAATCAAATCATGGTTTTATCAGCACAAAAAACATGAATTGAGGTGACCAGGTAGAATGTGCAGCTTGCGCCAGTGCAGTCAATTAAACATTTTACTCCACAGCCAAGACAAAGGGTTGCAAAATGCGACTAAATGGTCTGGAGCCCTGCTACCCCTATTTATTGCTCTCCATATAGTATCATTCAGATTAGATTATTCTCTCATTGAAAGTAGAGGTCTAAACCACAGATGCATAAAGGACTGACTGTACCCCAAAAGTACTGACAAACAGAACATAATGTATGCCAGGTCTGGTCTGTGGGGTGTCTCTTACCTTACTGCCGATGATGGAGCGGACCTCGTCGTCAGGGGACGTGGGTGTTCCGGAGATGTCCGGGTTACTGTTGCTAAGGCTACGGGAGCGGTTGAGGTTTAGGCTAGCTGGTCGCTGGGCTGACCGGGCCATGGTGGCATAGTGGACTGAACCACCCAGCCCTCCAGGACCTGAGACAAAAACACACATGGAACAAAACAATGGAAGACAGGGACACTTGCTGCTCCTGATAAACGCTATTTTCCTAAAGTCACCTGACGTAGCCAATGGTCTTTATGACCTGGATGTAATGAATTTAACAGAAGTAAAACAGATAGAATGTAAACAAGAACAGACAGTGTACCTGGTGAGGGGAAGTTGGGGTCCATGTTGGGCAGTCTGAAGACGTAGTATATATAAGAGGAGAGCAGACTGTTTCTGCCGTGCATGTCCTGACTGGTGTCTAGGTACTTGTGGAGCCGATTCACTATGGAGGCCATCACCTCGAACGAGGCCTGGCCCAGATTCACTATAGACACACAGAGACAGACAGGAACACACATACTTAGGACTAGACGGTACAATACATCGTAGTAAGAGACAGTACAGTCAGTGGCAGCAATCCCTTGCTGTTTAGTAGTTTAGAATACGTAGTGGTAGGGTCACAACACAGTTGAGGGGGATACATTTCTTTCCCTTTAATGTTATTCTTTGGAATTAAATGGAGGGTTATATTATAGTTCACACAAGGCCTAAGTTGTACAGCTAGGCTTAGGTTACGCTAGGCTTAGGTTAAGGGGGATAGTAAACCTATCTGTCCTGCGATGACGGGCGGCCGCACCACCAGCACCACCAGCTTGTCCAATAGGAGGTGGAGGAATCGGACGATGGGCTCCAGCTGGGAGGAGTTTAGTGCTGCGATGCTGGACTTTAGCTCCGCCTCCAGGTTATTCTCCATGATGCGCACGTCTCCGATCCGCACAGGGAACATGTGCTCGTCCAGGGCATGCACCAACGCAAAGAACTTATCCAGGTACTGGTCCTGATGGAAGGAGGTAGGAGAGAGAGAGAGGAAAAGGAAGAGAGGAATGAAAGGACACAAAGAAAACCAAGCTTCAATAGAAGGGAAATAAATGTGAGCCCCCACTACACAATGAAAGTGCTGTAACTGTGCGATCTGTGGTTCCAGCCCATGTATAGAGACTACAGCAGAGTTGAGCCCAGCTCAGTCTCATCCACATAGACCGAGTGATTTATGATCACATTAGCACCAGGCTAAGCTGCTGGGAAAACACTCACCCTCTTCAACCCACTCCTCTCCCATCCCCACTACTCCCCCCCCCCCCCCCCTGGACAGCCAACAGAACAGAGAGATGGAGTGGGCTCTACTAAATAACACGAGTGAAGTTCAACCACTAATGAACTGAGGGAAACATTACTCTTCCCACTCCTTCCACGCTGAGGTATTCTGTCTGTCTGATGGTCTGATATCTAACACAGATACAGCGCAATCAGTAATTATTTGGACTTGGTTTTAAAATGAAACAATGACTACAAAAGGTTCAAGTGCAGATTGTCAGCTTTAATTTGAGGGTATTTTCATTGTATGCTACGACTACATCAAGCTTGTGACTCTACACATTTGTTGGATACATTTGCTGCTACTTTGTGCCCAGTAGAAATGAAATGGTAAATAATGCATTGTGTCATTTTGGAGTCACTTTTACTGTAATTAAGAATAGAATGTGTTTCTAAACACTTTTACATTGTGGATGCTACCAGAATTACAAATAATCATGAATGAATCGTGAACAATGATGAGTGAGAGAAAAAAATACTAACCTCCCCTGTTATTGTAATGGTGAGAGGTTAGCATTAGATTTAGAATGGCCCACTATCAAATGGGCAAAAACAGGGGCAAGACAAAATATACATGATCCATATGCACCGGAATAGCGAATGCAGCCCACTTTCCCCCGGTACGTTTTCACTCATGTTGGTAGGCTGCTCTGGTAATTTCGCTGCAGTGACAGGTGATATTCTGCCATAGGCTCTCCAACTGTTCGTGCAGCTACCCAGTGCTTAATTTGGGAAACCAAATGTAACATCGACAGTAACATGTTCACAACAAAGCATACTTGATGAAACTGTTGACAGCCCCTCTCTGCACGCTGGAGAATGGAATGAAGGAAGGGCGGCGAAAGAAATTCACGGCGGTGAGATCTTCTGTAGCTTAAAAAGCTAATGTGTCTTCACATTAATTATGATTTTTAAAATGTATATAAACTCCTTTTACTAGGCTATTCAAAATCAAATACAAATTCACTATAATTGTAAGCTAGATCTGAATTGTTCAAATTAGTGGATTCGGCTTCTTCAGCCACACCGGTTGCTGACAACTGTATACATCTGAGCATACCGCAAATCAATCTCCATAGACAAACACTGGCAGTAGAATTGCCCCTACTGAACAGCTCTGTGACTTTCAGCGTAGCACCGTCACAGGATGTCACCTTTCCAACAAGTCAGTTCAAATGTCTGCCCTGCTAAAGCAGCCCCGGTCAAATGTAAGTGCTGTTATTGTGATGTGGAAACGTCTAGGAGCAACAACGGCTCAGTCGTGAAGTGGTAGGTCACACAAGCTCACAGAACAGGACCACCGAGTGCTGAAACACATAGCGCATAAAAATCTGTCCTCGGTTGCAACACTCAGTAGCGAGTTCCAAACTGCCTCTGGAAGCAACGTCAGCACAAGAACTGTTCGTCGGGAACTTCATGAAATGGGTTTCCATGGCCGAGCAGCCCCACACAAGCCTAAGATCACCATGCTCAATGCCAAGCGTCAGCTGGAGTGGTGTAAAGCTAGCCACCATTGGACTCCGGAGCAGAGTAAACGCATTCTCTGGAGTGATGAATCACGCTTCACCATATGTCAGTCCGATGGACGAATCTGGGTTTGGCAGATGCCAGGAGGACGATACCTGCCCGAATGCAGTGCCAACTTTAAAGTTTGGTGGAGAAGGAATAATGGTCTGGGGCTGTTTTTCATGGTTCAGGCCACTTAGTTCCAGTGAAGGGAAATCTTAACTCTACAGTATACAATGACATTCCAGAAAATTCTGTGCTTCCAACTTTGTAACAATAGTTTGGGGAATTCCCTTTCCTGTTTCAGCATGACAATTCCCCATGCACAAAGTGAGGTCCATACAGAAATGGTGTCGAGATCGGTGTGGAAGAACTTGACTGGCCTGCACAGAGCCCTGACCTCAACCTCATCTAACACCTTTGGGATGAATTGGAATGCCGACAGCCAGCCAGGCCTAATCACCCTACATCAGTACCCGACCTGACTAATGCTCGTGGCTGAACGGAAACAAATTGCTGCAGCAATGTTCCAACATCTAGTGGAAAGCCTTCCTAGAAGAGTGGAGACTTATAGCAGCAAAGGGGGGACCCATGATGCCCATGATTTTGGAATGAGATGTACGATGAGCAGGTGTCCACATACTTCCAATTAATCCTCCGCTTAGAAAGAGCTGTCCATTTCATTGTGTTTGGCTTTGAAACAACATCCATAACGACCATGTTTTCCACTCAGTTTCAACCTTTTCTTCAAATTGATCAGAAGGAAGGGAGTAAAAGGTATTAAAACCAGGATTCTGTTTCAATGATAAGTCTGATGTGCTTTTCCATTGCATTGGAGTCCGAGTGGTTAGAGGGACAATAGAGTTGGGTACTACTAACACGTCCCGAGTGCATAAGACAACATTACCGTCACGTAGAATTTTACTGCAGTCACGACTGCCGGTGTGGTGTTAATACAGTCACCAGAGCAGCCCGAGTTGTCATCATACCAGAATTTTGACTTTGATACTGATAACAGGTTTAGTATCACCATACTCGATGCCATCACCATACTCAATGCCAAAATGTCACCACGGCAAAGTCTCAGAATATATGCACAGAATCTATGCACTTGACATTTTTCAATCTATGCATTAATGAATCAAGTAATACATTCCATTTGATTTAGTTTTTTACCAATCAAACAGCATAATAATTTAATAAAATGGTAAATCTCTAGTCTATTGATAAACTGGGTAAATCAAGATGTAGCCTAGGTCTATTCACAATATGTTATTATATATTGCATATATTTATTTAACTAGGCAAGTCAGTTAAGAACAAATTCTTATTTACAATGACGGCCTAGGAACAGTGGGTTAACTGCCTTGTTCAGGGGCAGAACGACATATTTTTACCTTGTCAGCTCGGGGATTTGATCTTGCAACCTTTCAGTTACTAGTCCAACGCTCTAACCACTAGGCTGCCTGCCTCTAACCACTAGGCTGCCTGCCTCTAACCACTAGGCTGCCTGCCTCTAACCACTAGGCTGCCTGCCTCTAACCACTAGGCTGCCTGCCTCTAACCACTAGGCTGCCTGCCTCTAACCACTAGGCTGCCTGCCTCTAACCACTAGGCTGCCTGCCTCTAACCACTAGGCTGCCTGCCTCTAACCACTAGGCTGCCTGCCTCTAACCACTAGGCTGCCTGCCTCTAACCACTAGGCTGCCTGCCTCTAACCACTACCAAATACAGGTAAGTGCATATTCAATAGGCCTGTTTTCATGCAATGAGCTTGTTTTGGCTGATTTCACGGCGCTACAGATGAAAAACAAATGTTTCCTTTCCATTTGGGACTCATTTTATTGCACTGGTCAATAACATTTGCATAGAAGAAGCAATTTCTTCTTTTATAAAAGTTTGCACCGTCTCTTTAAGCCCCATGACGTCATTCTCACACACAGTCAGCTCGAGGCTTGAGCAAATAAGGTCTTGACTGGGAGAGACGTGAGGTGGGGGAAGATGAAGTGAATGTAAAGTATTTGATGACAATTAACTTTGAAATCAGTAATATTTTTGCATTATGATTCGTATATCATCACAAACAAGGTACTAGGGAAGGAAACTAATGTTAGGTTCAGTTGTATACTTTGTTTTGCTTACAGTAATGAACGGTTTCAACATTTCTACATGCCGTGTTGCATTATTCAAGTGTGTTAACTAACATGATACAGCCCAGACTCCCAGTGAGTTCAGTGGTTCCTCAGGACAGACTAGTGTCACTATGAGAGGGGAGATAACATGATGCAGTCCAGACTCCCAGTGGTTCCCCAGGACAGACTAGAGTCAGTATGAGAGGGGAGATAACATGATGCAGCCCAGACTCCCAGTGGTTCCTCAGGACAGACTAGAGTCACTATGAGAGGGGAGATAACATGATGCAGCCCAGACTCCCAGTGGTTCCTCAGGACAGACTAGAGTCACTATGAGAGGGGAGATAACATGATGCAGTCCAGACTCCCATTGGTTCCTCAGGACAGACTAGAGTCACTATGAGAGGGGAGATAACATGATGCAGCCCAGACTCCCAGTGGTTCCTCAGGACAGACTAGAGTCACTATGAGAGGGGAGATAACATGATGCAGTCCAGACTCCCATTGGTTCCTCAGGACAGACTAGAGTCACTATGAGAGGGGAACTAACATGATGCAGCCCAGACTCCCAGTGGTTCCTCAGGACAGACTAGAGTCACTATGAGAGGGGAGATAACATGATGCAGTCCAGACTCCCAGTGGTTCCTCAGGACAGACTAGAGTCACTATGAGAGGGGAGATAACATGATGCAGCCCAGACTCCCAGTGGTTCCTCAGGACAGACTAGAGTCACTATGAGAGGGGAGATAACATGATGCAGCCCAGACTCCCAGTGGTTCCCCAGGACAGACTAGTCACTATGAGAGGGGAGATAACATGATGCAGCCCAGACTCCCAGTGGTTCCCCAGGACAGACTAGAGTCACTATGAGAGGGGAGCTAACATGATGCATGTTAACTCGAAATGACACAACGACAAAGTTCCAGTTTAACAAAGTTTACTATACTATGTGAACACAATACAAGTAGCCATCACACTCGAGGCTAGGTCCAACAACGACTCCACTTCCTGCGCATGCGCACTCTTGACTGAGTGATAGCCCCGTAATAACAGAAATATAGGGATACTTAAAACATGAACTTAACAATCTCACCCTTTTCTTTAAAGACAAATAAAACATCAACAACATAATTGAATGTCCAAGTATTATTCAAGATCCCCATTACAAATGGTGTGACTTATTTGTATTACTCAAGCTGCCACTTTCCATTACTGAGAGCCTGTAGGAGCACAAGACCGGATGCTCCTTTTTTAGTCAGACAGTCAGCAAGCTTATCCTTTGTGGTCGACCACAGAATCCGCTGGATTCTCTGTGCTTGAATAAGTTCCTTGATGCTGCTAATCTCAAAGTCTTTTCTCTGACAGACTTGGTTGACTTCACAGCATCAACTAATGAGTAGTTGACAGTGACACAAACTACAGGTAGAAAGTGCCGTTTTGTCCCACCAGTGTTAACCTAGCAAAGCATCACTGAAGACAACTAGTTTCAAAGAGTCATCTTTTCCAACATGCTGAAACTTTAAAGTCACTTTTTGTGATTTCAGTTTACGAACAACTTTGTTTGCCTCATGAATGGTTTGTACAGTGGCGTGTTTTGTGTTAGATGCCAAGTTGCAACCATGAAACCAGGTCTACTCTGTCTCGCAGCCCATAAAATTTGTCCTATCTTTGACCTCAATTGACCAGCTTCAATTCCACAGAGGGGAATTCCTTTGTACGGCTCTTGAAGAATCCATGTGGATAGGTTGAAGATTCTTGATATAGCTCTCCTGTTGCATCAGTATTTTTCCATCAACTGTAATAAACTCTATGCCAACATAACAAAAATGATCATGCTCCTCACGGCTAACCTAGAAAACAGCTTTGAGGTGTGGAATCACAGTTGAAGCAAAGGTCTGTGAGCCACCCCAGATAAAGTCATCAACATGACAGGCAAGTACTCCAGTCACATTGCAGTCTTGATCAAGCCAATAGAAGACTGCAGGATCCACTTGTGACATTTTTCCACCTGTATTCAGCATTGTTGCCTTGACTTTGTTGTACCAGTAGAGTGATCCATCTGCCAGTCCATACACACACTTCTTTAGTTTCCACAGTGTTCCTTCGCTTTTAGCTTCAGGCGGAGGTCGGATGTGAATGTCCCTTGACAGCTCTGTTCCCTGCAAAAATCCAGATTTGATGTCTATGGAATTAAGTTTCCATTTTTTCTGGCAGATCACTGACATCAGCAATCTGAGTGACTCTGAGGTGCATGTCGGTGAGTCTTTTGGGAGTTCTTTAGCAGCCAGCTCCTCAAAACCTCTAGCCACTAGACGTGCTTTGGGCACTATTCCAGTTAAGGATTCTTTAAGGGTACACACCCACCTTGTTGAGACACACTTTTGGCCAATGTCTTTGACTTCCTCGAACACTCCATTTTTCCTCCAATTACTGAGCTCATCTAGCTTAGCTGAGTCAAATGACACGTCCTTTGTTTCAAGTACATCATCATTTTGAATGTCATGCTGTTCTTCTCGATTTTCCATTGGTTCAATTCTGATATTATCTACAAGTGGCAGGTCAGCTGACCCTGTTGTACCAGAAAGTGTAGCTGGTTCAGAGTACTGCAAGTTGTACCAGCTCTTGTGTTTTGCATTTCCTGCTCGTCCAATGACGGTTGCTGTATGTGGAATACCACTTTCTCTGTCCGTGTATTTAACAGTTTGTCCAGTTTTCAGATTGGAACAACCATGTTCTCTTAACACATGTGGCTGTTGAATGTTTTCCTCATTTGAATGCTCAACAGTATTACCTGTGGCATGGTTGAAGGTCTCTGCTCCATTTCCTGTGTCAGTTTCAGTGTCCATATCATTGGATGCGACATCTGGTAGGTTTGTGTCTGTTACTGTGGCCTTTTTGTCATTTTCATTAGGAGACTGATTCTCAGCAACAGCCCCTCTATCTTGTTGATCATTTACTTTCCGCAATCTTGAGTGATGCACCCTGACAGTCATGCCTCCGTGCCTCACAAATATCACCACACCATCTTGACCAATGACTACTCCCGGTCCTTTCCACTCTTGACAGTCAACTCGTTTGTAGTACACTTTGTTTCCAGTTTCGTACTTCTCATCATCATTATTCCCTGAACTGCTGAGTAACTTCTGAAGTCTGTCAACTGTATCATGTCCAAACTGTTGGTAAAGCTTTAACAATACTTTGTGTTTTTCTTTAGTGGTCATGTTCTCTGTGTCAGTCAGAATCTCATTTTTGCATGGAGTCTGTGTGATGTCTTTGTCTAAAATGTTTACACAATAGTGGCCTGAGGTAGTAAGTTCAAGAGTCACTGGTTGTTTAAACATCACTGCCTGGTCATTTTTTATGTCTAGTACAGCCCCTGTCTTCTTGAGGGAAGCTTTGCTTAATAGTAAGGGGATATCTGTAGGGACCACCTCTGTTTCAATGTGACACTTAGTCTGACCAATTTTTGCTGGTATCTTAACTCTCTTGGTAGAATGGACAATTCTCCCATCTCCAAATTTGAAAGCTCTGTTGCTTGGTGTGTCAATCATATTTTGTACTTCTTTCATATTTAGTTCACTGACATAGCTATCAAGCCATTTTGCACCACACACTGTCCGTGTACATGCAGTATCAATCACAGCAGATCCTAAGGATTCAACTATAAAAATCTCAGTATCAGAAGCAGATTCATTTGAAAACAGTGTAATGTTACACTGCTCTATCTCTGTGTTTACATTTTCCTCTGTTAGTTTAACTTGTTCATTTTTATGAGGACAGTCTTTAACCCAATGGTAAGTGCTTTGACAAATAGCACATTTTGATCTCCTTCCATTTTTGTCCAGTGGATTTGTGCCTGGAAATGGCGCCCTCTTCTGGTTGTCTTGAGAACTTGACTTGTTGGCGCCTTTTCTGTGCTGCTCGGTGTAATATGCTGCGTCACTCGCTTGCATTCCATCTGTTATTGGCGCGACATACGTCTTCTCACCAAATATTCTTTTTAGTGCCGACTTCATAGATGCAAAAGTCAGCACAGTACAAGCAGTCAAAGCCAACTGTTTCTCCCTACCATCTAGACAAGCAGTATCTAGTAACTTGAACGCTAACACTGCATCTGGGAGAACCATGTCGTACTTGCGCATTCTATTGTACCTCTGTTCGAAATCAATGATGTAGTCCGCCATTGCAACCAAAAAATCTCTCGTAACACTGTCAAAGTTTGAATATGCCTCGTAGGCACGGTCTTTCTCTTCTTTGAGAAATACAGAATCCAGTGCTGTGATCAAAGTTCCCATACCGTCATCCTTGTTCAAATCCTCAACGGATATTTCCAGTGCTGTATCTCTCGCTCTTCCCTCCAGCGATAATACCACCGCAAGTGCTTGCTTTTTCACGTCCAGATTAGTAACGCGTATCCAGATTCCCAGTTCATTTTTCCAACTTTCGTACGACCTCTTCTCGTCGAAGCGAGGTGGCACGTTGTAGTTAGAAACCATCCTCTGCTACCAATGTTAACTCGAAATGACACAACGACAAGGTTCCAGTTTAACAAAGTTTACTATACTATATGAACACAATACAAGTAGCCATCACACTCGAGGCTAGGTCCAACAACGACTCCACTTCCTGCGCATGCGCACTCTTGACTGAGTGATAGCCCCGTAATAACAGAAATATAGGGATACTTAAAACATGAACTTAACAATGCAGTCCAGACTCCCAGTGGTTCCCCAGGACAGACTAGAGCTAGCCATGAGAACATGGAGCAGTCACTGAGCATCAGCTGTGCTGATAGACTTGATCCTCTCTCAAATCAGTAAAGGACGTGAGACATTTGACAGAAGTCCTGAAAGTACCAACAATTCTAGGACCACACCTGGTTTTCATATTCCAGTATCGAACAAATACAAATGTTTCGGAATACCGTGAAAAGTACGGTTGTGATGGGCTATACCTGTGTGTGGACAGTGGAAACGGATGTCACTTCAACGTTGAACACCCCTCTGTGGTTATCCACCCATTTCATCCCTGGTAGAGGAACGTCAGGGGAGAGAACAGAGTAGGACTGGGGAGGTTTCTCTAGAGACACCGGCAGACAGAAGCTTCCTGTACGCAGACGTCCATTCTGAAGCATGGGGATCCACTGAGGAAGGAGAGAAAAACATGATTAGGGCCTGAAAAACAATAAAGGCATGTTAATGTTTATACACGTGTGCTTGTATGAGGTGCGTGTGCATGTTACGTTTGCTTGCACACACCTGTGTGTGTGTGTGTCATGCACGTGCACATATCATTGTGCATAGTGTGTGTGTGTGTGTGTGTGTGTGTGTACATGCATGTGCATTTCCACACGTGTCCACAGTAGTTACCGTGTATCCCACAGGGGTTTCCAGGGGGGTGTTCTGTTTCTGCTGGCAGCTGACATGGTAGAAGGTGAACAGGACATGGTGGTGGTCAGTCAGAGAGGCCGGCAGCTTGATCTTCACCTCATCATGGAAGTCCGGGGACCTGCATAGGAAACACAACAGGCATAACAGAGCCAGAGTTGAATGGTTGGTTTTAGGAATCAATAGCTGTTAAGGGGTCAGGGCTGCACAGGAATAAACATCTACAAAAGTATTGAGAACAGGCTCTAAATGACACGGTCGGCTAGGGCCGCACAGGAATGAGAACAGGCTCTAAATGACACGGTCGGCTAGGGCCGCACAGGAATGAGAACAGGCTCTAAATGACACGGTCGGTTAGGGCCTCACAGGAATGAGAACAGGCTCTAAATGACACGGTCGGCTAGGGCCGCACAGGAATGAGAACAGGCTCTAAATGACACGGTCGGCTAGGGCCTCACAGGAATGAGAACAGGCTCTAAATGACACGGTCGGCTAGGGCCTCACAGGAATGAGAACAGGCTCTAAATGACACGGTCGGCTAGGGCCTCACAGGAATGAGAACAGGCTCTAAATGACACGGTCGGCTAGGGCCGCACAGGAATGAGAACAGGCTCTAAATGACACGGTCGGCTAGGGCCGCACAGGAATGAGAACAGGCTCTAATTGACACGGTCGGTTAGGGCCTCACAGGAATGAGAACAGGCTCTAAATGACACGGTCGGTTAGGGCCGCACAGGAATGAGAACAGGCTCTAAATGACACGGTCGGCTAGGGCCGCACAGGAATGAGAACAGGCTCTAAATGACACGGTCGGCTAGGGCCGCACAGGAATGAGAACAGGCTCTAAATGACACGGTTATTTAGGACAGAGGTTTATAGGAATAAACATCCTAATAGGCCAAGCCTTTTCTCACGGAGAAGACAAAATAGTTTGTTTGTTTGTGGATGAAGGGTATGAACCTCCTTCAGATTGAAGGAGCAGGACTGGAGCAGCGGTAACCTTAGCCCCAATGGGAAAGATAACAGTATTGGCTGGCCGCTGGGATTGTAGCTAAACATCCAAAGAGCAAAGGTGGATCCTTACCAAATATGTGATCACTTTTTTTCGCCTCAGAACATAGGAGACATGAACGGCGTGTGATAGAGCTGCTAAGACATCAGCTCACTCTATACCAGTTCATCTGCTTGTAAGAAAGGCCCTAAGCAGACTTCATACACAATTAAAGCTGAGTCTAAGAGCCTCACCTGGTATGATACACCACGGCAGTGTATGCCTCTCTGGTGTAGTCTCCACAGCTGGACTTCCCAAATATCACCTGCGGGAGAGAGAGTGAAGAAACAGATGGAGTACAGTGAACAGGGTTGGTATTAGAGGGGAACAGAGGAAACGAGGCAGCTTACAGTGGATAGTAGACAGACTTCTGTTTGTCTACAGGTGTTAAAACAACTTGTACAATACTTTAGTAACAGAACTCAAATACATGAACACCATTCATTATGCTTAACAATCCATTTCCAAGAATTCAGTCTAGGATTGTGCAGCAGTACCTGGTAAGTACTAAAATACCCCAATAACTTTATAATAAGCATTCTCTGAAAACTGTGTCAGCACAGACAGACAGACAGACAGTACCTACATGAGTACAATACATCACTGCTTACCGGCATAGCGTTGTTGGGGTCCTCCCCGTTCATAAACTGTACTTTCACTGTGATATTCCGGGCGGAGCCTTGACGGTTGGCGAAGTTCAGGCTGTGTGGGTTCACATACAGTAGGTTCCTGGAACACACACACAGACACATTTTGAAACCAAATAGAAAAACATGAGCTCAACCGACATAGCAGCAACTTTGACAGGTCATTGAGTGAATTTCACAACCTTTTCCCCTCACCATTCTCCTCAGGACATTACATACATACCTCATATAAATGTACTGTACATATCACAGCTGACCATAATACAAAACACTTGTACAGTAGTATCTGATTTGTACAGTCATCAATAGGTCAGTGTTTGGAGTGAGCAAGGCCATCACTGTTGGCATCTGTGGGCACTGATTGGTGGAGAAGGGAGGCTCGTTCTGTCAATCACTCTGGACACACACAAACTGTAGTTGCCCTAAATTCTCTGCTGGGATGACCCACCTCAGGGTGCAAGGGGTCAAAGCTATGGTCAACTGTACATGTTCAATACAGTCACTGTTCAAAATCAGAGGTATAGTGTTCATCACTAACTTGGACAAGACTAAACAACCAATGAAGATGTAATTTGCATTGATATTTTCCATCAAAGAAAAGTGTCTCTTGGACAATATTGAGATAGTCCATAGGTCCAACATCAGCTGGGCTTCAGTCGACGAGCTGGACACACACAGTGAAGGGTTTCCAGGGTGACAGCCACAGGAAGTCAGAGAGAGCCGCAGCACAGCGGCCTGACCACAGTGACGTAGATCCCTCCGCGTGGGAGGGTCACCAAGGACCACAGCTGTGACGACAGTCAAACCATGAGAATCCCTAATCCACTCATTCTCCCTTCGCTGTTCCCTTTCTCACTCGCTGGTCACGTGTCTCAATGGCCTTCTCACTCGCTGGTCACGTGTCTCAATGGCCTTCTCACTCGCTGGTCACGTGTCTCAATGGCCTTCTCACTCGCTGGTCACGTGTCTCAATGGCCTTCTCACTCGCTGGTCACGTGTCTCAATGGCCTTCTCACTCGCTGGTCACGTGTCTCAATGGCCTTCTCACTCGCTGGTCACGTGTCTCAATGGCCTTCTCACTCGCTGGTCACGTGTCTCAATGGCCTTCTCACTCGCTGGTCACGTGTCTCAATGGCCTTCTCACTCGCTGGTCACGTGTCTCAATGGCCTTCTCACTCGCTGGTCACGTGTCTCAATGGCCTTCTCACTCGCTGGTCACGTGTCTCAATGGCCTTCTCACTCGCTGGTCACGTGTCTCAATGGCCTTCTCACTCGCTGGTCACGTGTCTCAATGGCCTTCTCACTCGCTGGTCACGTGTCTCAATGGCTTTCTCACTCGCTGGTCACGTGTCTCAATGGCTTTCTCACTCGCTGGTCACGTGTCTCAATGGCTTTCTCACTCGCTGGTCACGTGTCTCAATGGCTTTCTCACTCGCTGGTCACGTGTCTCAATGGCTTTCTCACTCGCTGGTCACGTGTCTCAATGGCTTTCTCACTCGCTGGTCACGTGTCTCAATGGCTTTCTCACTCGCTGGTCACGTGTCTCAATGGCCTTCGCACTCGCTGGTCACGTGTCTCAATGGCTTTCTCACTCGCTGGTCACGTGTCTCAATGGCCTTCGCACTCGCTGGTCACGTGTCTCAATGGCTTTCTCACTCGCTGGTCACGTGTCTCAATGGCTTTCTCACTCGCTGGTCACGTGTCTCAATGGCCTTCGCACTCGCTGGTCACGTGTCTCAATGGCTTTCTCACTCGCTGGTCACGTGTCTCAATGGCCTTCGCACTCGCTGGTCACGTGTCTCAATGACATTTAAGGAAAAAAGGGGTACATTTTTCCAACTTGCTTGTTCTGTATTGAGGCATCCATGCTGATTTTAGAATGATGTAATTGCAATAACCTCCAGGCAGAAGCCATTCTTACACACCTATGAACCTGGCTTCCTTTTTAGCCACACGGTCAATTCTCTCCTCTTGGTCCTTCAGCCTCAACAGATTCATCTCAGGTTAATAAATGACTTGACTCATAGTAGCTGTGTGTGTTACCAAACCAAGCCATGCCTAAGCACTGTTTCAAAACCCCTGGGCCTCCCGCCCCCACACAGCCCCCTTTAACCCCAGCCCCCTCCCCTTCCCAGTGGGTACACAACCCCACCATCCTCATCCCCCTACGGGTACACAAAGGGAGCAGTTCATTGTTTACTGTGTCTACAGACTGAGAGATTAAGGCCAAGTCCTAGACACCAGGCAGGTGAAACACAGCGTGTTGGGAGGGCACAAAGCATGGCACGCATGGAGAGAGTGATGTCAGGGAACTCCAGCCCTAACAACACACAGCAGCTCAACAGAATAGGTTACTATTAGCTACAGTAGTAGTTATGAATCATGGCATGAGGGATCAAATCAACTAATCAATTAATCAACAATTCAACTGGATCCTAGAATTGGATGAATTAGGTGTATTAGTGCTTGGCTGGAACAAGAGCCTGCACCCAAACTGGCCAATCCTGCCGTTTGCCGACCCATGGCATGAACCATGGACATGTCAGTAAAGATAAGTTAAAAGACCCCTGGGGTCATTCTAAAAGGTCAGGCAGAGGTCAAAGTAAGAGGCCATCAGGGCAGGCCCGGACCAGTTACATTGACAGCACTCGTCTCCCACTGAAGGCCTGCTAGACGTCCCAATGTGAATACTGGACCCTGTATGTGCTCCCCACAGATGTAGGAAGGAGAACATACAGTGCCTTCAGAAAGTATTCACACCCATTTACTTTTTCCACACTTTGTTGTGTTGTGTTAAATTTAAAAATCGATAAAATGGAGATTTTTGTTGTCACTGGCCTAAACAAAATACCCCATCATGTCAAAGTGAAATTGTTTTTCGAAATGTTTACAAATTATTAATATAAAATAAAAATGGAAATGACGAATCAATAAGTATTCAACCCCTTTGTTATGGCAAGCATAAATTAGTTCAGGAGTAAAAATTTGCTTAACAAGTCACATAAGTTGAATAGACACACTGTGTTCAATAAGTGGTTAACATGATTTTTGAATGACTGCCTCATCTCTGTACCACACACATACAATTATCTGTAAAGTCCCACAGTCGAGCAGTGAATTTCAAACACAAATTCAACCACAAAGACCAGGGAGGTTTACAATGCCTCTCAAAGAAGGGGACCGACCCATTGGTAGATGGGTACAAATAAAATAAGACATTGAATATCTCTTTGATCGTGGTGAAGTTATTAATTACAATTTGTATGGTGTATCAATACACCCAGTCACTATAGAAGATACAGGCATCCTTCCTAACTCAGTTGCTGAGTCAAACCGCTCAAGGATTTCTTCATGAGGCCAATGACTTTAAAAAACAGTTAGAGGCCTAGGAACAGTGGGTTTCAACGCTCTAACCACTAGGCTACCTGGAGCGGCAGGCAGCGTTGGTCTAGTAACCGAAAGGCGGCAAGATCGAATCCCCGAGCTGACAAGGTAAAAAAAAAAAAATCTGTCGTTCTGCCCCTGAACTGTTCCTAGGCCGTCATTGAAAATAAGAATTTGTTCTTAACTGACTTGCATAGTTAAATAAAAGTAAAATAAAAAAATGGCTATGATAGGAGAAAACTGAGGATGGATCAACAACATTGTAGTTACTCCACAATACTAACCTAAATGACAGAGTGAAAAGAAGGAAGCCTGCACAGAATAAAAATATTCCAAAACATGCATCCTGTTTGCAACAAGGTACCAAAGTAATCCTGCAGAAAATGTGGCAAAGCAATTCACTTTTTGTCCTGAAGACAAAGTGTTGGATTTGCCCTAAACATAACACAATAAATTAGATGTGTTCAAGCATAGCGGTGGTGGCATCATGTTATGGGTATGCTTGTAATAGGGTAAGGACGGAGTTTAAGGAAGAAGAAAAAAAAAACGTAATGAAGCTAAGCACAGGCAAAACTTGGAGCAAAACTTGGTTCAGTCTTTTGTCCACCAGACACTGGGAGATTAATTCACCTTCCAGCAGGACAATAAACTAAATCACAAGGCCAAATCTACACTGGAGTTGCTTACCAGGAAGACAGTGAATGTTCCTGAGTGGCCGAGTTACAGTTTTGATTTAAATCTGCTTGAAAATCTATGACAACGACCTGAAAATAGTTGTCTAGCAATGATCAACAACCGATTTGACAGAGCTTGAAAAATTTAGAAAATAATAAAATGGGTGTGGAAAGCTCTTAGAGACTTATCCAGATTTACAAAGCTGTAATCGCTGCCAATGGTAATTCTAACATATATTGACTCAGGGGGTTGAATACTTATCTAATCAAGATATATTACTGTTTAATTGTTTATTATTTTTTTATACAAATGTATTTTGCGTAGATCGTTGACAAAACTGACAATTAAATCAATTTTAACCGCACTTTGTAACAACAAAATGTGAACAAAGTCAATGAGTGTAAACACTTTCTGAAGGCACTGTATAGGGAGTAGGGAATCATGTAGCCAGCATTAAGCTAAACAAGCACAGCTCAGAATCAGATAGGAAATGTGTTTGCTCAGAAACTCACTCTTACTAATAACATATTGCAGCCAGGGGTCTCTGCACTCTTTACACATGAGTAAATAGCCAGTGTATCTGCAGTGCTATGAACCAGAGTTACCTGTGTCTGTAACGGCATGGTGAGTTTAGTCATGCACTACAGTAAACTTAAATGATAAAATTTCACTCGGACAACTTTGCTCTGCAAAGGAGAAGCTAGCTACCTCTCCACAATATGTCAGGAAGTAACGCTGTTGTAGGGAAGTTGCTGTCCAACACACTTTCCTCGTCATCTACTGGCGTTTCATTTTAAACTTTTGGGGGTTTTCAAAATGTGTAAACACCATTATGAAGCATAGCTTTCTCATCAGTTGGATAATCAACCTAAAAGGCCAAAGTTGCTAGATGCCCCCCACTCTCTCCATCCACCACCCAATAGCAGTAAAGTAACTCACATATGATTTAGAGTTACTGAACCACATTGAAACATGCTGTCGAGACAGTTTGACCAAAAGCTCAAAGTAGTCAGATTATTGGGAGCATTAAGATAATCTTGGCTAAGTAGGAAGAACAAAGGACGCTAACAAAGAGAAACGCTGATTGCAGCCCTGTCAGATTACAGAACTAGAATGGAGTTCAATACGGAAACAGAAGGCCACAGGAATTTAGGCCCACCTTCGTAATAATCATTAGTGGATATACAGTATGTACAGTAATGATAAAGTAGTTTTGGAAGGAACAGCCAAGAACAAACCACTGACTAAGAGTTCCATCAAAATATATTTTACGAGCGGACACACTATGCCAAAGAGTGCTTGAAAAAGGTGCAGGCAAGTCAGCACGTTTCCTCCGGTTTTTCTTTTCAGTAGAAGTCACTAGATGTTCAGACAAAGATCGGAAAGACTAGACTACATTAAAACAGAATGATCAAACAATAACCAAGATGATGAGTTCATACATGTTCAAACTTAGCACATCACCCCCCCCACCCTAATACAAATTACAGCAAAACCCATAGCAATGATGACATCAATCCGCCAGTACATTCAGTACACCTCATCTAGACCCGGCAAGAGGCCCCAGGGAGAGTAACGCCGGGCTGATTCAGCAGGATGTTAAATCAAATCCAGAGACATCAACTGGATGCTGTATTATCAATCACGGTGAGGTGTGGCTGCTATGAGGTGAGATCTGAGATTGATTGGGACGAATGATCCATCAAATCTCTGATGGCCTTCCATTGTTGGCTTTCTGCTGGTCAGCTAAAGCAGAGTAGTGCAGATGGGAGTAGGGTGGGTGTAAAGAGGAGAGGGGGGCTGCTGTTGTGCTGAAGGGGTGTATTTGCTGTTCGCTCACTACATGATTTGTTTGTTTTTGGAGGGCGGGGGGCTGAAGGGGCTCCCAAGGGGATTTCAGGGGGCACAGTATCTCAAGCATAGCAGGGCTTAATGATCAACTAATCTCCCCTCCCCTTGCTGGATGGGGTATATAACACAGACCTGTCTGCTACTCTCAAATCATTCTAGCAGAGAGAGAGAGAGGGGGAGTGAGTGCGAGAGGTAGAGGGAGAGACTGAGTGAGAAGTCCAGACAGAGTAGGACAGAACAGAGGAAGAAGAGAGTGAAAGCATTAGAGCGAGACTATTTCTTGTCGTCTTCTTGCACACAGAGAGATTTAACCATGAAGCTCTTCTGCCTCCTGTTCCTGGTTGGTCTGTCTGTAGCCCAGGCAGCTCCTCGGGACTCTTCCAGGGTCTATCCCACCATGCCCTCTCAACTCCAGCCCCAGACTCCAGCTGAGGCCAAGTCCCGCTTTGCTATGCTGGACGATGTCCGTCTCCTGGCCAACGGTTTGCTCCAGCTGGGTCAGAGCCTCAGGGATTTTGTTCACAAGACGAAGGCCCAGATTAACGACATCTTCCAAAAGCTGACCAACTTCGATCGCTCCTTTTACCAGCTCTCCGTGGTCACGTCAGAGATCAAGGAAGAAGAGGAGGAGCTGAAGAAGACCACCACGTTCCTGAAGGCTAACAACGAGGAGATCCGGAACCTGTCACTGGAGATCAACGCCAAGATCAACAGTATTCTGCAGGAGAGGAGCTTGCTGCAGAGTCAAGTAGGGGGGTTGGAGGAGAAGCTGAAGGGACTGTCTGAGAGCATGATGCCGGGAGAGCAGCTCAGTGAGATCAAGTCACTCAAGGTACGCTGCTGTCCGTAACTCACACTAATCAGTACGAAGAGGAAGAATTTATTTTTGATTCAATGTGAAATGTTTTTTTTTGAATAAGATGTGTTTCTGCCGCATGTATTCAACATATTTCTGCATATTTAAAATTACATCCTACTAAATATTCCAATTGCTGAATTCATTGAGAAGTTTCAGTTATTAGCCTCAAGAAAACATACCATTTTAAATGAGTAGTAATGCTTTTAACTTCAAGTTATTGGAAAATGTCCTTTAAATGTGATCATTAACGAGACAGTGTCAACTGGTCTGTTTCAGGATGTGATTGAGGCTCAGGAGAGGACCATCACTGACCTGCTGAAAGCTGTGAAGGACCAGCATGATCAGCTCAACCAACAGAAAACTAAGATCAATACTCTGGAGGAAAAGGTACATATCTCTGCTGCTTAGAGGGTCTCCACTTCTATACAGTAGACCAAAGGTAATGGCCATTTATTGAAAACTACAGTTAGATTTCATCCCTGTCCAATCAGTGTATAGAAAGGACACAAATATTTAACAAGACAACGCCATAACGTTATGTTTGCCTGCTATTCCAGATCAGCATCGATCATTTCCAAGACGCGACTGACAAAGCAATGGCTTCCGACTCAGAGACCCCAGACATGTTTGAGTACCTGACAGGCAACTCCAGTGGTGAGGACACAGACCTACCCGTGGACTGCAGTGATCTTTATAACAGAGGAGAGAGGAACAGTGGGGTGTACCCCATCAAGCCAAATCAGTCAGAGCCTTTCAATGTCTACTGTGAACTGACCTCAGGTAAGACAACACTTTAAAGAAAGTCATTAGCCTACACTTTCTTCATAAAGTAATTGTGACTGAACAGCCAAACAAGTCTGAGATTCCATGTGTCAAGCTATTTCCCTACATTACATCGTCTGAATACGTCAATGGACATAGTCAAGATAAAAACAGGACTGAACAATCTCCTCTATAGGAAGAAGGGTCAAACCGGCTATCAGAAGGAAATAAGTGCAATCATCTTTCCCTAATCAGTAAGGAACTGGACATTGTTGTTGTTGTGATCCTCTCCATGTATTGACCACATCTCCCAGGAGGGTCAACAGTCATCCAACGCAGGGAGGAGGGGTCCGTGGATTTTGACCAGACATGGGAGAAGTACGAGAAAGGATTTGGGGATCTGGAAAGTGAGATTGATCTATTTCTTTATATCAGTACATTTTGTCAGTTATTTAGAGAGACAGTCAATAGATAAAGATAAAAAACATAAAATATCTTTATGGCTCAATTCAACTCAGTTCAGAGTTAAAATTCCTGTTGTATGTGTGTGTGTGTGTGTGTGTGTGTGTGTGTGTGTGTGTGTGTGTGTGTGTGTGTGTGTGTGTGTGTGTGTGTGTGTGTGTGTGTGTGTGTGTGAGAGTGAGAGTGAGAGTGTGAGAGTGTGAGAGACGACTATACCGGATTATCCCATCTCCTTAATTATCTTTTATAGTTTCCGGTCTACAAAGCAGCTTTTATAAAGCAGAAAACAGCCAATAGAACTAGTCACTCCACCGCCCTTAAGTACATCCTGAAGGAAACAGTCACTGTAGCTTATCAGGTCCCCGTTGACAGACTGACTTCCTCCATTGTTTGACTAGACAAAGCACCTGCAGCACTTCACTTCCACCAGCCTGGCTTGGACCCCAGCCCATAGATCTAGAGTCCTACTGCATTCCAACAAGGCCACGGGTCCTTTAGGCTATGAATTATTCAGTGTCCGTTTCTGTCGCTGCTCCTAGCCAATTATGTCATCACACCCATGACTACAGCCAGAGGCTAGGGGAAAAGAGTATTGAGTGTCGGAACTTGTTTTCACACTATTTACCACGAGTCAGGCTGTGGAGGCTGCTGAGGGGAGAACGGCTCATTACAACAGTTGGAACGGAGCAAATGGAATGGCATCAAACAAATGGAGACCATGTTTGATGTATTTAATATCATTCCACTTATGCCGCTCCAGTCATTACCAAGAGCCCGTCCTTCCCAATTAAGGTGCCACCAACTTCCTGTGGAGTCATGGCATACAGAAACAGCTGAAGCCAATGAAAACAAAGTACAGCATCAGAAAGTCAGAATTTTATTGTCCATTACAGCTCCAGATCGATTGCCAGTTGATGACAGAATGTTTGTCTGTTATCTGTATGCTTCCAAAAGAATAGCCTCAGTGCTTGTTGACTGTCCATTACAGCCATGTGAACATTCCACAACTGTGTGTGTTTCCTGTGAGTTGTAGAGGAGAGTTTGGAGTGTCTAACATTGTGTGTGTGTTATCTGTGTTATTGTAGGAGAGTTCTGGCTGGGCCTGATAAAGATCCACAGCCTGGCTGGCCAGGGTGACTCTATCCTGCGCATTGAGTTGGAGGACTGGAACGAAGACAGGAGGTCAGTAGAGTACCAGTTCACCCTGGAGGGACCCCAGGCCCACTACACCCTCTACCTCACCCACCTGTCTGGAGATCTGCCTAACGCCATGGGCAACCACACCAGGTTCTCGACCAAGGACCGAGACAACAACAACCACCAGGACTCAAACTGCGCCAAAACCTACACAGGTAGGTCTACTGACGACACACTCGGTGCAACTACAGGTACTGACGACACACTCGGTGCAACTACAGGTACTGACGACACACTCGGTGCAACTACAGGTACTGACGACACACTCGGTGCAACTACAGGTACTGACGACACACTCGGTGCAACTACAGGTACTGACGACACACTCGGTGCAACTACAGGTACTGACGACACACTCGGTGCAACTACAGGTACTGACGACACACTCGGTGCAACTACAGGTACTGACGACACACTCGGTGCAACTACAGGTACTGACGACACACTCGGTGCAACTACAGGTACTGACGACACACTCGGTGCAACTACAGGTACTGACGACACACTCGGTGCAACTACAGGTACTGACGACACACTCGGTGCAACTACAGGTACTGACGACACACTCGGTGCAACTACAGGTACTGACGACACACTCGGTGCAACTACAGGTACTGACGACACACTCGGTGCAACTACAGGTACTGACGACACACTCGGTGCAACTACAGGTACTGACGACACACTCGATGCAACTACAGGTACTGACTACACACTCGATGCAGGTACAGTCTGGTACCATACACCTGTTAAAGACATTTCCAAGCAGACAGCACAGAGATTGACTATGGGTTCTACACTTGTTATAGAATTTAATCTACTCTTTCCCCTTGCAGGTGGCTGGTGGTTCAACGCCTGTGGCGACACCAACCTGAACGGCAGGTACATGTGGCTGAGGTCAAAGGGTCGTTCCATGAGGAGGAAAGGGATCCACTGGAAACCTCTGGGCATCTCCTACTCCCTCAAGACCACCAAGATCTCCATACGACACGTCTGAAGCCGTCCCCCTGGCCTCAAGTTTCCACTAACCCTTCTATTCCTTCCATTACAACACATTGGCATGGTAACAACACATATGCCCCCCTCGCCCGGAACTTTCCATTGACCACCCCACCCTCCCAGTTACATGATGTTGTCATGGTAACAGAAAGTGCAGCTGGGTTGTTTGCAGCAGGAAAAAATAAAAAGTCAGCAGCCAATTCGTATCCATGTCAGAGAAAAGAAGACGATTTGTCAGTGATGCAACAACCACAGTCAGCCAATAAGGGGTCTCACAAATTGGTTCAAGAAATGCCAATAGAGTTGGGTAACACCTGGGAGGGGTCGTTTGGGTTCCTAACCGACAAGCGTTGATTTGGTCAGGACGGAATGTCAGATGGTTCTACACTGTCTGGTCTAGGCCATAATAACAGCACTGAGAAGTTACTTTCAACTGAAGCACGGATTATTTTTTTATTTTTTTAAAGATGCCAAAGCAATACATAACTGACACACCTCTCTGCTTTGGTATAATAAGTTAAGTGCATGTGACAACGACATAATCCTAACAGCCCTACTACCAAGCATGTATTACCCTGCTGTATTGCTGCCTGTTATGTGGCGGTTGCTGAATGTACTAAACATCCACAAGTTAGTAGACCAAGATCAACATGATGCATAGGTCTTCCAAAGTAGCATATGAGCTTAGTATTTTCACTGTCTTTTGAACTGTATTTAAAACCATTTTCCTAATGCTCCATTAAATGTCCTGCAAGGTTAGTAATTTACATTGATCATATCATTGGGTCATATTGACTCCTCGTCTCCTGTCTACTCGGTGTTGTCTTTCTGCTGAATTAAAATGGCTGTTACATATTTTGTGTTTCTTACTACTAACACTTTATAATATAACATTTATAAAGACAAAATAAAACACACTGAAAACACACATAGTCCAAGTCTGTCCTTTGTATTCTTTGCCAAGAAAAACAACAAACAAACTGGGCTGTTGATGTAATGGAACTCACTTCCGTCTACGTGACCAACCACAAGTCATCACACCCCTCTTTGGCTTTTAAACTAGTGATGGGGGAAAATGTAATCGATACAGTTATATACCGGGATATTATTTTTGACAATATCGCAATATTACTTTTGTGGTAGTTGGCTGTACCAAGTATTTTTCCTTGATAGCTTGTTCTCCACCTTTTTAAAGAAGGAGACAATTTTTTCCCAGCACTTTTATTTCCACTTGTTTTCTCATGGATCTCTTGTCCCTCTGCAGCTGACATATCCTGAATCGCAATAAAATCACAGTATCAATTGCTATACAGATAGAATTGTGAGAACCGCAATACATATCGTATCAGCACCTAAGTATATTGATAATATCCGTTCATGAAGTCCATGGCAATTCCCAGCCCTACTATAAACTCAACAGCCGAGTCTGATCGGCCCACAACGATCGTTGACAACGCTCCTGAAACAATCATTTGCATTAACGGTCTTATGCCACTGAGGAGCCAACATACAGTACACTGTGCATTGGCTACTGTACCCAGATCTACGGCTTATCCAATCAACACGAATGTAAATGTACATATGAAAAACTCCAGAGCTCACAGCGTTTATACTCCATCATTAACAAAGTAGCCTGCAGAGTTACTAAACCAGTCACTACTGCAGCAGAGTCACTAAAGCCGTCAGGATCTCAGCTAGCAAGGTCAGTCATTTTGGGGGACAACAGTTGTATTTATTGGCTTTTCATTTTATTTTAAATTGGCTAAAAGCCAGCTAACGGAAACTCTGGCCCCATGTCAGGTAAAGAGACCATGTCAACAGTCCCTGATAAGCCCCCTCTCTCTCCCATGTCAGGTAAAGAGACCATGTCAACAGCCTCTGATAAGGGCCCCCTCTCTCCTTTTCTCTGTTTCTTTATCTCTCTCTATGCCCCTCTCTCTAACCATCTGTCTCTCCATGTCACAAAGTCTCTCTGTCTGTCTCCCTCTCCTCTGATAAGAGCCTTCTCTCTCCCTCTAACCTTGACTAAAATAGCAGCAGGGATTAGGACACACAACACAAGATTGTGTGCAGTAGTCTATCAGGCAGTGTCAGGGAGGCCTGTATATTGTGTTGCTGTTCTTACAGTAGTGTTATCCCCATGGCTCAGAGGAAAGCGAGAGTAGAAGGGAGAAAGACACTTTAGTTCCTCTGAGTTGTCCTCCAGGCATCGCTGTGTTTGATCAGAACAGGCAGGTGGAAATACACCCTTTCAAAAACAGGACTTTGTGTCACATTACCTTGAAGGACTAAGAACGACATCAACCTGTCAGGAAACAATGTCAATGCCCTGTAGGTGGTGTTGGACTGGAGCTCTATAGACTAATATCTATGCATGTTCTCTTGCAGTGGTGTTCAGTGGGTTGTGTTATTGGTAGAGTTGTGTTTACACAGCTGTAGGTAATATCGTTTCATTACCTGTAGGCGGTGTTGGGTAATGTAAGTGGTATCGTTGCATTACCTGTAGGTGGTGTTGGGTAATGTAAGTGGCATCGTTTCATTACCTGTAGGTGGTGTTGGATAATGTAAGTGGTATCGTTTCATTACCTGTAGGTGGTGTTGGATAATGTAAGTCGTATCGTTTCATTACCTGTAGGTAGTGTTGGGTAATGTAAGTGGTATCGTTTCATTACCTGTAGGTGGTGTTGGATAATGTAAGTGGTATCGTTTCATTACCTGTAGGTGGTGTTGGATAATGTAAGTGGTATCGTTTCATTACCTGTAGGTGGTGTTGGATAATGTAAGTGGTATCGTTTCATTACCTGTAGGTAGTGTTGGGTAATGTAAGTGGTATCGTTTCATTACCTGTAGGTAGTGTTGGGTAATGTAAGTGGTATCGTTTCATTACCTGTAGGTGGTGTTGAGTAATGTAAATGGTATCGTTTCATTACCTGTAGGTGGTGTTGGATAATGTAAGTGGTATCGTTTCATTACCTGTAGGTGGTGTTGGATAATGTAAGTGGTATCGTTTCATTACCTGTAGGTGGTGTTGGGTAATGTAAATGGTATCGTTTCATTACCTGTAGGTGGTGTTGGATAATGTAAGTGGTATCGTTTCATTACCTGTAGGTAGTGTTGGGTAATGTAAGTGGTATCGTTTCATTACCTGTAGGTGGTGTTGGATAATGTAAGTGGTATCGTTTCATTACCTGTAGGTGGTGTTGGATAATGTAAGTGGCATTGTTTCATTACCTGTAGGTGGTGTTGGGTAATGTAAGTGGTATCGTTTCATTACCTGTAGGTGGTGTTGGGTAATGTAAATGGTATCGTTGCATTACCTGTAGGTGGTGTTGGGTAATGTAAGTGGTATCGTTTCATTACCTGTAGGTGGTGTTGGATAATGTAAGTGGTATCGTTTCATTACCTGTAGGTGGTGTTGGGTAATGTAAGTGGTATCGTTTCATTACCTGTAGGTGGTGTTGGGTAATGTAAATGGTATCGTTGCATTACCTGTAGGTGGTGTTGGGTAATGTAAGTGGTATCGTTTCATTACCTGTAGGTGGTGTTGGGTAATGTAAATGGTATCGTTGCATTACCTGTAGGTGGTGTTGGGTAATGTAAGTGGCATTGTTTCATTACCTGTAGGTGGTGTTGGGTAATGTAAGTGGTATCGTTTCATTACCTGTAGGTAGTGTTGGGTACGTAGACATCCCTGGGGGGGAACTCCAGTATCTCTCTGGTAGGGCGAACCCTGCTGTCTGGGTAGGGCTTGACCTGCTGGAGGTCAGGGGTCAAGCAGTAGTGGGGGTTCTCTGGGGCCGGGGATATGTCGATCTTCAGCTGGGCTGGAGGAACAAGACAGCATCAACACGACATCAACACACAGACCTCAACTAAAACCCGTTTCTCAGGCCAGACTCAGTCTTACGCTAGCTGCTAGCTCAGATTTAAGTCCGTCTGGAGAAACAACAACGCCCCTTAAACTCATTTATATGACAATATAAAATAAGAAGATCTTTGTTGAAGCACTGGTGGTGGTGGTGTACCTGTGATTGGCCTCAGTCTCCTCAGCACTGAAGACGGCCTCCTCATGTCAGCCAGGAACTTATACAGGTCCTCATCACTCAGTCTGTCTCCCTCCTGTCAAAAATGAACAAACCAAAACAAAAGTCAGTTTAGTTTGTGAGACGAGTAGCAGAGTGTGTTGTGTGTCATGACTGAGTGCGGCTCAGTCGGGAAGAAAATGATTTAACATGAGCATTTCTGTGTGGTGTGTGTAGACGGGTAGTGTATGTATTGACCTGTTTGAAGAAATTGGTGACGGTGAGGGTTGCAGGTCTGAAGCTGGTCAGGCTACATGATTCATCTCCACTGGTGGTTCTCTCTAACGAGCGCCGTCCGCCAATGCTCGAGTTCCTCCTCTCAGACCACGACCCTTTCCTTTCTGGGTCGGGGGTCAGCAGAAAGTCACAGCCAGGGTCAGAGTTATAGAATCATCATGACGTCACAAGGTCAAAGGTAATACTCTCTTATATGGTCAATGATCCGTTTAATTTCATGTGATCAAAAGTTGAACTGAGTAGACAGGAGTCCCAGCACTGATCTGCCCCTGTGGTGTTCAATACCACTCAGTCCAACTTTATTGATCCCCCCCAGAGTTCTCACCTGGAGGTCCCATCTCCAGCTCAGTGTCTCTCTCCAGACTGCCGGCGCTGTTCACGATGTTCATCAGGTGGATGGCTGTCCAGGCAAAGGGCATCCGGTACCGACCCAGACGTGTGCAGAACTGCTCCGACTGGCTCCGCAACTTGTCCAACTTCTCTTTGTTCTATATATGGTAGGAAAACAATCAATACATCTCCTCCATCTGTTCTTCTCTTTGTTCTATATATGGTAGGAGAAACAATCAATACATCTCCTCCATCTGTTCTTCTCTTTGTTCTATATATGGTAGGAGAAACAATCAATACATCTCCTCCATCTGTTCTTCTCTTTGTTCTATATATGGTAGGAGAAACAATCAATACATCTGCCTCCATCTGTTCTTCTCTTTGTTCTATATATGGTAGGAGAAACAATCAATACATCTCCTCCATCTGTTCTTCTCTTTGTTCTATATATGGTAGGAGAAACAATCAATACATCTCCTCCATCTGTTCTTCTCTTTGTTCTATATATGGTAGGAGAAACAATCAATACATCTCCTCCATCTGTTCTTCTCTTTGTTCTATATATGGTAGGAGAAACAATCAATACATCTCCTCCATTTGGAGATCTACCCATCAACATCGACCACTGATGTCAGTCTATTGTTCATTTGACCATCAGGTTGAGAAGGATCTTACTTTGGCTGCATCAGACTCTTTGAAGACCATGTACGGTTCTGCACACTCGCCTATGTCTCCCTGCTGCAACACCTTCTCCAGCTGGGGACAGTCAACACAGGAGAGGTTATCAGTCACAGACCCCCCCGCCACCTCACGGGAGAGGTTATCAGTCACTACCCCAACACAGCCAGACAGAGGTGATGCTGATCCATGGGAGAGGAAGTCATGTGTGTGGCTCTGTTGTCTCCATTTTGATTCTCTCTCACTATATTTGTAAAGTGTATTGACAGTTGAGAGAGACCCTGTGATGATTGACATTGACTTGACTTACCTGTATGACGAGGAAGACGTCCTGGGAGGGGTATGTAATGGAGAAAATTGCGGAGCGGGCGAGAGTAGAGATGGCTGCTGTCTGGATGTGGGGGCGCAGCATCCCTTTAGTCTGCTCTGAGTTCAGGTCAAAGAAGAAGTTTTCCGATATCTGACAGAGAGACACATGAGCATTATACTAAAATACTGTAAATGACAGACAGCAGACTAATATTTGTATTGTAGGCTACCAGCTCGGTTTGGCAGGTAGCCTAGTGGTTAGAGGCAGGTAGCCTAGTGGTTAGAGGCAGGTAGCCTAGTGGTTAGAGGCAGGTAGCCTAGTGGTTAGAGGCAGGTAGCCTAGTGGTTAGAGGCAGGTAGCCTAGTGGTTAGAGGCAGGTAGCCTAGTGGTTAGAGGCAGGTAGCCTAGTGGTTAGAGGCAGGTAGCCTAGTGGTTAGAGGCAGGTAGCCTAGTGATTAGAGGCAGGTAGCCTAGTGGTTAGAGCGTTGGACTAGTAACCGAAAGGTTGCTGGATCGAATCCCCGAGCTGACAAGGTAAAAATCTGTCGTCCTGCCCCTGAACAAGGCAGTTAACCCACTGTTCCTAGGCCGTCATTGAAAATAATAATTTGTCTTAACTGACTTGCCTCGTTAAATAAAGATTCAATTAAAAATACATTTTAAAAATTAGTGATCTCCATTATCACACTGTATGCATGTGACTGTACCTGTGTTTCTCTTCACAGTCCCTGTTGTTCCATAAGGTGTATTTTTACCAGTTTTTTAAAAATCTGATTCTACTGCTTGCATCAATTACCTGATGTGGAATAGAGTAGTCATGGCTCTATGTAGTACTGTGCGCCTCCCATAGTCTTTTCTGGACTTGGGGATTGTGAGGAGAACTCTGGTGGCATGTCTTGTGGGGTATGCATGTGTGCTAGTATTTTAAAACAGACAGCTCGGTACATACAGCTTGTCAACACCTCTTACAAAAACAAGTAATGATTAACAACCACACTGTCTGCTGTTCCTGAAGTGTGGTTCTGATTGAGAAATAAGTTGCACTATCCCAATACCACATCTTAAAAATAAAAATGTTCTTTACTGTAAATTGACTGAGAACTCACATGGAAGACGAGGCGACTTGAGAGCAGAAACTTGACTTTTTAACAACAGTTACTTCTACCCTCTAGTGTTTATTGGGAATGAGAAAGGATTGAGTGGAGAGTCACTCATATAGATATATGGAGCATTCAAACAAGGACAACAGGTCCAATACAGACACTTTTATAGCCCAGTCATCTAGTTCACATGCACTTTAAATGGGTTTTCAGAGACTGACCCAACAACTCAGGGCCGAGTGGCATTGAGGAAAACACAACAGCTTACCTTTCTCTTTTCCTTGACATCATATAAGGCCAAACAGGCGAATATGGGCTCAATTTCAATCTCAAACCTTCAAGGGGAAAAAGGATTGGGTCAGCAGAAGGCAGGTAAAAAGACAGTTAAAAGGCTTTGTGTGTGTGTGTGTGTGTCCTCCACTTACTTCAAGGACAAGCACTTGACGAGTAGCCTCTGGCCAAAATGTTCCTTAGGGACGTCAGGCACACAGTGGCGCTCTATGGGTTCTTCCTGAGGACGCAGATCCAAATAATAATTATAGGAAAACCATGAACATAATAACAGTTATTGGAATGTACTGTGTAGGAGCCCTGTATCTAAGGGGGAAAAAAACATCACACTTCAGTAGCACGTGCTTCATAGCATTACTATGGATGACGATACGCATTAATGTGAGGAGACCGACATGCACTACGCCAAAGCAACAGCTGGCCTGACACTTCTAAAGGCACTATCTGGAGGATAGTGTGTGTGTGTGTCTATACCTCATCGAGGGCGGGGTGCAGGGCGAAGAGCTCACGGTGGCGGTGGGACTTGCGGTGCTCCTCGTTGTGGCGGTCTATCTCCTCGTTGGGGGCCCGGTCAAGCAGGTGGGGCAGGACGGCGTCGGGAACAGAGTTCTTCAGGTCAAAGATACTACAGGCCCAACTGCCCCGCGGGGTGTCATCTATGGACATGGACCTACGCTTTAGATCATCCTGGAAGACGACAGAAAAACACAGGTCAGGGACTAAACATACCACAAAAGATGAAGCGTAAGACGGCCGCCCCGTTGCTACGGGTTACCTGGTCAACCGCCCCATTGCTACGGGTTACCTGGTCAACCGCCCCATTGCTACGGGTTACCTGGTCAACCGCCCCATTGCTACGGTTTACCTGGTCAACCGCCCCATTGCTACGGGTTACCTGGTCAACCGCCCCATTGCTACGGGTTACCTGGTCAACCGCCCCATTGCTATGGATTACCTGGTCGTCCTGGTAAGTGCTAACGTCTGGCATCTCATCGGCCTCAAACACCTGTTTGGGCAGACCTTTCTGCCTCTCCTTCTGCCTGTCCAGGGTGTTAGGGTTAAATCCTGTACCAAGCTTATGGTATCTGTTGAAATAAGCAGAACATGAGTGTTAAGCTAAACAACTAGTAGCTATGTGTTAAAATGTTTTAAATTGGGGGTGTTAAAGTTGAATGAATTGGTCTTATAAATGGAAAAGCTCCTTAAATAACAGAGAGGAGCCTTACTTTCTGTTGACGATGGCCCAGTCCTCAGTGTAGGACCTGACACAGTCTCTGACGTGGGCGTCATTGTCCCTGGAACACAAAGAGACACAGCATTTCAGTCCCAGTTTCAACACCAGGGGTGTATTCATTGAAGCTAAACGTTCAGATAGAAACGCAATCAATAAAGTAAACGCAATGACCTATTTTACCTGACAAATACTAATTTCTGTCAGTTCACGTCTGTTTAGACAACACATTTATATCTTACCAGACCCCAGGCTGCAGCCATCAGACACCATCAACAGACAGTGTTAAATCAATAACGCTAATGAATCGCTATACTGCAGCAAATGTCCTGTCTGTATAGAGGATGGTAGCAATGGCAGCCATAGTAAGATAGTTTTATTAATTGTCTTGCAACCTCTAACCCTGGCAATTTGACTGGTAAACTCATGGATACTCATGGGCTGCCTGGTATTGTGGTGAAATAATTTCCATGGTAATGTAGAACTTTCATTTAAAATGATGCTAACCAATGTGGCTCATGCAATGGAATGTATTTTTTGTATTGTCAGCTGAGTTTATTCAACAAATCATAGCACAGTTTGATGGGTACACTTCCTGCTTTGCCTCTATGAGTACACTTGCAATGGCCGCCAGTCCACCCATTATACCATCATTGACTTTTCCCGACGCCCGTTCTATTTATATGGTAGTAACAGGAGCCACAGCAATCTTATCTCTACTAGCCTATCAAGTGAGAGGTAATTCTATAGATGCCGTAAAGGAGTCAATGGAACGCAGACATTCCACTGACCAGATTGTAAAATCGGGTTTGTTGAATGTGCACCAAAGTGGATATTCGTCAAATCCATTAAGATTTAGGGAATTGTAACAGGCCCACAATGTGGTTACTTAAGTCCAATTTTGATATATTTGGCTGTTTTTGCTGCATAACATGTAAAAGTGGTCCTTTTTCAGGTTTAGAAGAAGTGACTGCTAAATGCTAACTCCCATTCATATAAGCTGGTTAGCATAGCTAAATCGATGGTAGTGGTCAGTCGTTTTTAACTGTAACGCAGGTGATTGGTGACGATGACATAAACGTGTTGGTGTTGACATCCATGCAATCATTATACACCGATGTCTACCTAAACATAGTGTGAAATACACATAAACAACAGCCGATATGAAGGCTAATTTTGCTGGGGGGTAATGAGGAGACAAGTGATATTTCCCCCACGTGTTTCCATAGCAATTCAATTGTTTTTGTAAGGTTCAATGTTTTCTTTTGACTGCATCTATGTGACACACGCCAAACCAGATCAGTTATTTGCTTTATTCATTGGGTAAATCAATGTGTGTAAATCAGGTTAGAGGATCTGAGAAACATCCATTTGCTGTACTAGAGTTTGTTAGACCAGATGTAGGACTACTTCTATAGCTAGAGGGCCCCAACAACATCTCTACTGGTTCAGTATGGTGCTTCCTGCCTTCCCGATGAGGGGATATCTCCATCAAGCTCCAGCAGTTGGACAGATGTGGAGTGTTACAGTGGGGTTTTCCACAGTTTGGTTAGGGTTTTGATTTGAGGGGTTGTGAGCTTTTGTAGTACACTGTACTTTGTTTCCCTTTTCTTCTTTTTTTTTGTAGTGTAAAGCAATTTGTGACAACTGTATGTAAAAAGAGATTTATAAATACATTTTATTGGTTGATTAAGCTGATTGATGCTCCTCAGTACCAACTCTAACCCAGCCAGTAGAGCCGTCCCCAGCAGCACCTACCCTTCCTCAGGCACGGCCTGTCCCACGGTACGACACTCTCTGGGGGTGTATACCACTTCGATGTCATCCGGGGGGAAATCGATGAGGTCCCTCAGGGGGCCCGACTCGATGATGGGGGGATGGGTGATGAGGTACTCCTCAAAGTCCACCGGCTCCACTGCCTCTGTGAGAGGAACCTGGAAACAGAGAGGAAAGGCTGTGTGAGTGAGTGCCAAATCAGATCTTAATAGGCCTGCCTATGAAACTGGGTTAGCTGCCAAAAATAAATCATCCCCAAAAAGTCCAGCTGGATTACTAGCAAAGAAATATCAACACTTAGCTGTCAGACAATCCTGTGGCTTGATGCATGTCACAAGACAAGTTCTAGCCCTGGAACCTTTTTAAAACAAATCAAAACTTTCAGGGAACCATATATTTTATATTGGCAGACAGACACTTTGGATCACTGAGGAAATGCTCACAAACCCTGATGTAACTGGAAAAGCAAGTACTGGCAAGCAAACCACCTCAGGCATAGTCTAATGGCTTTATAGGCTTGCTTCTGTCTATTTCTAAAACAAAGCACCCAGGGGGAGTCTAATTCCTCACTAAGTACAGTTAAAGCTTTTGGGGGGAATTTAGAACACAAACACAATCCGTTCACAGTTGAATTAAACAGTCAGCTTTAGCCTAATTAAGGATGGTTATTTGCTCCTTCAGCTCAGCGGTAGTCGGGACTAGGGAGAGAACACCATTAGGGCTGTATTATTTTGGCACAAGGTCGCTAAAAGTCAATGGGCTGCCTCAGCAAACACTTACTGGTGGGATGGGCCAGGCCGTGTAGTCCCTGACCACACTATAATAGGGGTGAGAGGGTGTGAAGAATGGACCTCAACTGTTAGCAGATACACTCCAACCCTATTTCCCTCCCTGAACACTAAGATGCATTGTGTGTAGGTACTTACGGTGTTGCTGGCGGCGGCACCCACGTTGAGGTTCTTGAGGAGCTGTGGGGAGCCCCCATACTGACCAGCGATCTGTTTTCTCACCTCGGCTGCTACAGTTCTGCAGGGAAGAGAGGGAGAAGCTTAGCAGTGAATGTCAAGCTGTTGTGTTACATTACGGCAAACAGGTAACAGACTCAGATAAAACATGTAAGCCTATAGCTTGTGGCTATATATCTTATCTATTCGATCTAGGCTTTGCTTATATTCAACACAGTCACAGACGATGCCTCCAGGCTGCTTACGGTAAAGCCATCTCATACACGAGTTTGAAAAGGGCAAGCGAAAGACAGGGCAGTGTGTAAGCGGAATACGTTATTAGAGAAGGCCATTAACTGCAGTGGTCTGGTCACTCCGCAGGTCAGGTACAGTAGTCAAGTCCAGCAGTTCTGTTGTGGGCCAAACATTACTATTATGGTCCCTGCTGTGGCTCAGGGCTCTCTCTCTCCCTGGCCCTGCTGGTGGCCTTACTGCCCCCTCTGATACGGCACTATATCACACCACAGAGAGAGAACAAATAAAATCCCCTGGACCTCCGTCAGCAACACAAAGCGCTTGGCTAGGCAACTGCTGCTGACTGACTGCACCACTCTGTGTGCCTTTAAATCACAGCCACCATCAAAACCCGTCCTCGTGCCCTTGAACAAAACAACTACGCAGCACTAGCCCAGAGAGGGAGGAACAAACAAACAACAAATTACAAAATGTCACATGAGGAACTTGAAGAAATGGAGAGAGGATGAGAGGGTGACCAGAGGCAGGTTAGGTCAGAGAAAAGGTAACAGGAAGCTAGGCCAATATCATGAATGAATTTCTGAATCTCAGGCAAGTGTAAATATAGCTTATAACTTTCCAACTCAGGAAAGACATTATGATGTAGGCTAGGCCTAGATATACTGGTGGCTACTGCAGTGCTGTCACCTGGATAACAGGCAGATGCAATGAACCAGCTACAATACATAGCACGGTTCTGCTGCTAGGGCTTATATTCAGGACCTTTATTAAGCCTGCCTGGTCACTGCTCAGGACAGGAGAGAAGGAACAGACAGCATGATACAGGCAGGCTAGTGCGCTCCTTGCATCATTTAGAACACTGGAGGAACACAAGGTCACCTCACACACACTTAAAGCTGCAATATGTACCTTTTTGGACGACCAGACCAAATTCACATAGAAATATGAGTTATAGATCTATAATTGAAAGTAAAACCAAACTGATAGTAAAAAGTAATATAAAACTGAAAGTAAAGCAAAAACTAAACTTAAATGGGAAGCATAGAAAGAGCTCAGAAAAAAAATCTACCACTTTTTAGACATGCTTTCAATGAGAATTACAGATGTATACAAAACATTTCTATGTGAATTTGGTCAGGTTGCCCCAAAAGTTACCTATTGCGGTTTTAAATGGAAAACTCAATCAGACATTGTTTTGGCCTGACTTAATGAGAAAGATCTGAACCTCAGTCTCAACTCCAAAGCTGAAAAGGGACTTTGAACAGGCCTCACGGTCTCTAAAGTCTTCCAAAAAGTTTAGACTTTCTGAGATGACATTTGGGAAGCAAAGACTGAACAGAAATACTGTTGTTCAGATCAGACAATATACAGAATAGAGCCATACTCCCCCAGTCCTCCTAATAAAAAAAGACAGCCAGACTCACACCAACAACAGAAGACATGATGGATAAAATACCTGCTATTCTTACTCTCATTCTGTCAGTAATTTCTAAATATTACCAGATGTCATCACATTGCTTTATCCATCTGATCTGAATAAACTAAAAGCAGAGCTTTCCAAAAACCCTCACAGATAAACCATGATCCTTTGGGGGTGGTGGTGCTCCTTCATCAAGCATGGATGTCTGAGATCAACCATAATGTATGTGTGTGTTTTACTATACTTGTGAGTACCAGAAGTAAATTTTTTCAGTCCTAACTTGCATAATGCTATTTTAGTCTTAAAGGTTAGGTTTAAGGTTAAGGGAAAATCGGATTTTAAAAGGGGAATCAATTGTTGTTCCCAAAAAGTGCTCAAGTATAGTAAGACGTGTGTGTGTGTGATTATTTTCTATATAAGGGTTATGTTCATAAATCACTTATTTGTTTCCCTCTTCTTTATTTGTGCAGACATTCTTGGTCGGCCTATGTACCTTATGTTAACAACAACTGCTTCATAGACTCCTTTTTACACTCATAGCTTGGAAAATGTCACAATACTGCAGACACTAGTCGCTCCTAAACTGAAACCAACCCCACAGCCACAATAATCATTATGAATAGGCCTATAATTTGCCTCCTGGCACAGACTGCTGTCCTGTAAAACGTTTTATGGGGGGACTAAATACTGCTTAAAGGTGTCTTATTCATTTGCTCTACCACATACGGGTTAAGTGTGATTTGTGCAACATAATCTGGCTAGCTACTTTATGATGATTTGGCAGTTTCAGTTTGACAATAACAATCAATCAACAGTTGGATGTTGTGATGGCTTGTTTATGATATAGCAAAGGGGTAACCAAACTCTTTCTCGCATGTGAGATATGACCCATTTTCTACTCCATTGTTTTACATCCAGCTTTAATTCCACTGGTATGCACAGCAAGCAACGGAAATTGACACAAAGCCCTTTGTTCGTTTCAATAGACGTATTTGATCTGAATGCATACATTTAACTGGGGCAGATAGGTTTGATCATGTCGGGCTTTTACAGGTAAACTAGTTAACATTCTCCATGACGATTTTAGCTACTGTATTGTTTGCTACGGTGTCAATGAAGTCTCGTCGATGTGTCAGTGGCAACCACCCAGCCGTAGCCACCAAAGTAGCTCAGTTGTCTAACGTTACTACGGATTTTCTAGTAGTCTACACGCAATCCAATGAATACTTAGCTAAATCCTTGTAAAGAAAGATAATGGTTGGAATTGATAGTACGATAGATGTCAAAGGTACATTTCAAACCCGTATGTAACCGCACGAGACAAAAATAACATTGCGAAAAACAGACCCCTGTTCTCTATGGGCGGGTCACTGGAGCATCTTTGATATGGCTAACGACAGCTAACTTGGATGGATGCTAGCTGGCTGGGCCTTAATTGCCAATGGCTTTGCCTTGAAATAGAGCGCAGAGGACGATAGGTTTTTAAAGATTGAAAACGGCATAGCTTGAACGGGGGACTCTGTCAGTGCAATCACTGTAAAAGTTAGAAGTAACTCCCTTACCTGCTGATTTTTTGGGCGAATGCGCGGCGCTCAGCCATAGCTGTAGCCGCTGATGTGCTTGGATTCACAGGCTTTCCACTACTCTCAGCTGCTGGAAAAAAGAGACTGGGAATAGCTACCGTAAACCTCATAAAGCAGGCGCACACGAACACACCCTGCCAGAGGTTAGACAGACTGTAGTTGTATGACACCAAAAACGGAATTAATACAAGTTTCATAATGCCATTTGGCACATATTTACTGTTGAATAAAATTTAATTTTCAAATAGTTTATCACAACCTCAATGGATTATTGATTATCATGCAAGTCCCAATACATTGTCTGACTATAAAGCATTTCTGGGAATGGAATGTTTTGGCACCCTAAAAGTGAATTGTAAGTAATGGATCAATTTAAAATTAGGTCAGCACCAACAATTTAACTGAAATGAATGAATGTGACTGTAAAAGAGATTATGTGCTTGTAGTAGCCGCGCAGCACATTTACGTTGCAGAATGATGCAAACACCGCGAGAGTCGCGTGCTTGGCTTGTGGTTTTGCTTCCTCAAAATGTAAACACTGGGAGCTAGCTGGTTAGCTAGCTAGATACACAGTAAGTATCAAACTGAAATACGAACTTTTATGTTAAATTATTTGACATGTATAAATGTATTCGAACGAGTCTCGGATGTATGTTGTTATACCGGAGACTGAACGCAAAGTTAAGTTATTCGCGTGACTGCTAACTAGCTGAACAATGTGTAAATTAGCTCGCTAACGTTAGCTAGCTAACTGTTTGCGCTCTTGCCAACTCAATTGCTTTCATTGTCCAGCCAAACATGTTTGCCATGACCCTTCCATAAGGAGTTGGATGGGGGTAGAGATTAGGTAGCTAGCTGGGGGTTTAATGTTGGTAAACTGCTAGTCGGCAACACTGTAACGTTACCGTTTCAATTCAAGCCCTTTGTCTTTAACTAAAACGACAAAATAAATGAATGTCTTGTCCTTTCAAATTAAGCATTTCAGGAAGACAGTGAGATTGTTAACTACGCTGGGATGAGTTCAATTTCCCGGTGGTCAAAATGGAGAATAAAGGGACTGATGAGGTGGAGAAATTGAAGACAAAGTTCTTGTCAGCATGGCACAATGTGAAGTACAGTAAGTGCATCGTAATGGTTATTCGAGACTCCCCTTTAGGCTCCTGTTATCCTCTACAGGTTGCTGTCTCAATCCTTCTGATTTAAGTTAATTGACCACGGAAATTTAAAACAGTCTTTGTAAGATTTAACAGATGTCAGCTGAGTTGTCACTCGCTTCAGCACATGATAGATGTGATAATTATCAGAGCATGTGTGATTATTCTGATAAGATAATAATCAATTGTGGACTGACTGCAGCTTCTCAAGCATGTGTTTATACTCCATATCATTTCTATACGGATCCTCTGTCTGACCCTAGCAATACTATCTGTGTTTCAGATAGATGATGATAACACAGGTATACCTTGTACTGTGGAAAATAAAAGGCCACTCTAAAATGTGCAGTTTTGTCACAAAACACAATACCACATATGTCTCAAGTTTTGAAGGATTGTGCAAATGGCATGCTGACCCCAGGGATGTCCACCATAGCTTTTGCCAGAGCATAAACTGCCTCCAACTTCGTTTTAGAGAATTTGTCAGTACGTCCTACCGGCCTCACAACCGCAGACCACGTGTATGGCATCATGTGGGCGAGCTGATGTCAACGTTGTGAACAGGGTGCCCCATGGTGGAGGTGGGGTTATGGTATGGGCAGGCATATGCTACGGACAACAAACACAATTGCATTTTAACGGTGGCAATTTGAATGCACAGAGATACCTTGACGAGATCCTGAGGCCCACAATCAACAGCCTGATCAACTCTATGCGAAGGAAATGTGTTGTACTGATGGGTTTTCTGATCCACACCCCTACCTTTTTTAAGGGGTCTTTGACCAACCGATGTGTATCTGTATTCCCAGTCATGTGAAATCTATAGATTGGAGCCTAATGAGTTTATTTCAATTGGCTGATTTCTGTATATGAACTGTAACTCAGTAAAATCTTTTGAAATTGTTGCATGTTGCGTTTTATATTTTTGTTCAGTATAATAATATATGCCATTTGGCATATGCTTTTATCCATGATCTACCAACTAAGCTACTGAGTTCATTCACAACTACCCACCCTATGGCTAATTAACTATTTCATTCTGATCTTTAGGTTGGGCTTTGAAGTCAAAAACCTACTTTAGCAGAAATTCCCCAGTGTTCCTCCTGGGGAAATGCTACCATTTTAAGGCTGACGGTAAGGTAACACACACACAAACTGAATTTCGGTCTGCATTGCTGTGTTCCCTTTCCGAATAGACTCTTACTCACTGGCTCCTTTTCAATATGTGATTGATCTGATTGAATGTGATTTCATTGATCAGATGAGGATAGCCCAACAGAGAGCTGCAGCACTGAGGTCTGTGATGCACCCCCCGCCACAGGGGGTGACGACGTGGAGGCCTTCCGGAGGGACTTTGCTTCCCGTGTGTGGTTGACCTACAGAGAGGAGTTCCCTGCCCTGCCAGGCTCCTCCCTAACCTCTGACTGTGGCTGGGGCTGTATGCTGAGGGCGGGACAAATGATGCTGGCTCAGGCCCTCATACTACACTTCCTGGGCAGAGGTCAGTGGGATGGCAGTGGGCCAGGGTTGTGTTCATTAGGCACTAAATGGAAGAAAACCTTTTGAAATGGGGACTACCAGAGGTGTATTCAAACGGAAGCAAACGGCGAGGGACTAACCTGAAATTGTCCAATAAGAATTTATATTGCTACAGTTTCTATAGTTGCTTTCTTGCAATGGTTTGCTATGTTGTGCACTGATGAGTACACCCCTGGTCCAGTCAGAAATACTTATTTTAGTTTTCTATTGAAAAAAATATATATACATTTTCTGTTGCGTGCCCTAATGAATGCAATCCAAGTTTATAGTATGACCCTTATAACTCTTACTAAAAATGGGAAAGTCCTTGGTTCCTCATTCCTTTGTCAAACAATATCTGAGAATTTCATAATTTAATGAGTTTCGTCATTGAAGTGCATTCTCTGTTCTTCAGAGTAGGATCTCTTGAGATTCACACTAGTGAATAGGAAACTAATTTACTACCATTTTAATGCAACCATTTAGAAAACAATATTTAACTTGTTCTTCCACTGAATGTGAAATACAGTATGTCATTAAATAAATCTTTTAAGCTATAAAATGACTAATGGCCACTTAAAGAACTGAAATTGATCAATAAATATCTTTCATTCACTCTGCAAGGTCATTATGTTACTGCCTCGTGCCCAAGTCCGTCTCCTTTATGGCATTGGCCACTCACACCCTCGCCACCCCAGGTGCCCACCCTGTTTGTGGGGCTAAAACGCTGTAAAAGTGAAATACTGGACATACTGAGAGGCCTATAATTGGACTATTATACAATAGGGTTTTCTCATTCTCTTATTTAAAGTCAAACTCGACTATCTGTTTTAGCAGAAGATTTAAGCCAGAACTTTATTTCCCTAAGTTCTGAAACTTTATATTCTAAGAGTCTTTGGTCTGGAGAATGTGGTCCAATGTCTGAGGCGTTGTCATTGACAACAGGCCAAATACTTGTGTATATATTTTCAGTTTGATCATTTCTGCGGTCGAGTTGAGAGCCAGAACGCCAGTACCATTTGCTGTAGCTTTCTTGTGCTGAATGTGGCTTACATTTAGTTTTCTCAAGATATTGGCATATTTGCTGAACATAAGTGCCTCATACAAATGTTTTAATATTTAAATGATTTCCTTCGATAGCAGAGTGTTCAACTAACAAAATGGAAAAGATATACCAGATGTTAAAAAAATCCCTTCGACCCTCCTCTGTCTGTGTGCCACAGAATGGACGTGGTCGGAGGCGTTGGCCCTCCAGCCTCTGGACACAGAGACCTGGACCACCAGTGCAGCCAAGCGTCTGGTGGCCAGCCTGGAGGCCTCACTGCAGGGAGAGAGGCCCTCGGACCCAGGACCAATGCTTCATGCTCCAGGGGCCCCTGGAAGAGCGGAGGAGGCTGACATCCACCAGAGGGAGATCTACCACCGCACCCTGGTGTCCTGGCTTGGTGACAGTCCTCAGGCACAGCTGGGTGTCCACAGACTGGTGGAGTTAGGCCTGGTGTCTGGGAAACGGGCAGGGGACTGGTATGGCCCTGCCGTGGTGGCACACATCCTGAGGTGGGTCTGGTTCTAGGGTTATATTAATGCTGTTTCACACATCCTGAGGTGGGTCTGGTTCTAGGGTTATATTAATGCTGTTTCACACATTCTTGGTGGCCACCAAATAACTATCTTGCCCTCTCTTTCGCTCTTAGAAAAGCTGTAGAGGAGGCAACAGACCCTGGGCTGTCGGGCATAACTGCTTATGTCTCCCAGGACTGTACAGGTATGACAGATGAACCTCCTCTGGGCCCAGGGTCTGGGCATCTCATCAGGAGAAACACAGTGTAGAAGGACAATGTATATAGAGCTAGAATGGAGAGAGAGCCAGGGAGGAGAGAGACGGAGGAGAGAGAGAGACTAGATGGACAGAGAGGATCGAGGAAGGATGGGTAGAGAAGGGGATGGGTCGAGAGAGAGAGAGCCAACCCCCCCTGTCCTAAATCGTCCTCCCTCCAATAACCTGGATTTTGAATGAAGTCATTATTCTCAACAGCGAGTGATTGGGACTGGTTGTGTGACGGAGAGAGGAGAATGTTAAGATGAGAGCTGCAGGATCTAGACTCTCCCAGTGTGTGAGGGGATCAGTGTGGGTTCAGTAGTAGGGCACTATAAGAATGAGAGATGTGGACAGCAGCAATGGATTACCCTCTCACTACTGTACAGAATGCAGACACACTTATGATTGGAGACCTGGGTGAGAGAGTTGAGTACAGAAGTTGCTCTATAGCTTACCTGTGCAATAACACTCGACTGCATCTGTTAGAAATGTTCACTTTATAATAAGAACATTCATGATCATTGCAAATGTCCTTCAGTGTGTGATAGCAGGGTTTAGAGGCAGGCAGATGACCAGGCAGGCGTTTGACCCCTGTCTGACCTCTGGTATTGATCCCCTATAGTTTACAATGCTGATGTCATCGATAGCCACCAGTCGTGTGTGGCTGGGGGAGCGGATGCCCTGCCCCTTACTGACAGCCGGGCGGTCATCATCTTCATCCCAGTTCGACTGGGAGGAGAGAAGATCAACCCAGAGTACTTCAGCTTTGTCAAGGTGGGAAAAACAATAGCCCTAACCCTTGTAGGATGATCATGTCTAGAATGTAGATTTGAGTGAGTTGTGGTTTTAAAATCACTAATTGTGAATGTCCAGAAAACACATACACTTACTACCGCTATGTAATATCAGACAAAGGGATCTCTAACCTAATCAGAGAGCCTGTGTGTTAGCAAAAATACATACGCAGTACTATATTTTGAATTCCAGATTCAGGTTAAAGGTCGTGTCTGCAGGGAAGTGACCTAATAAAAAGCATGAGCAGACACACACCCAGAAATGTTTGAAGAGTAAAGGTGAATAAACTGTATGAAAATAAAGTCCCACACTATACTTAATGTCCTCCCAACAATTGAATGGGTGAACTTCATCAACTCTTTAACCACGCCTTCAGTTTAGATTTTTTTCACTTCGTTGCTGTAACGTTGCTGATGAAGTTTACCCATTCAATTGTTGGAAGCACATATAGTGTGCAAATTTCTTAATTTATTTTGTCTTAAAGGCCCAGTGCAGTCAAAAATGTGATTGACCTGTGTTTTATATATTTTTCCACAATGAGGTTGGAATAATATTGTGAAAATGATGATAATGCCCTTTTAATATAAGAGTTGTTTGAAAGGACCGCCTGATATTTCAGCCTGTTTTGTTGGGATGGAGTTTTGGCCTGCCTGGTGACATCACCAGGTGGTAAATTAGTTAGACCAATAAGAATGAGTTCCAAACTTCTCTGCCAATAACAGCTATTTTTTCAGTTTTCCCAGACAGTCTTATCAAAATTATTGGATGAGAAATTGCTCTTTGCTACGAAGCTATTTTTGTTACATTTTACCATTTTAATGTCAAATAATTACAGTAAGGTACTTACTTGTTACACAGAAATGATTTGCTATTAAGAAAAAAAGGCTTTACCAGCACAGCTACTCATGAGTAGTAGTTCCCCCTTCTCAGCTAATTTAGATATGATAGCAGGGAGACAGTAGACAGCATTACCTGTTATAATGCATATGGCTGAGTATAAACCTAGAGACAGTATTAGCTACAGCGGTACATAAACCTGTTATAGTGCATATGGCTGAGTATAAACCTAGAGACAGTATTAGCTACAGCAGTACGTAAACCTGTTATAATGCATATGGCTGAGTATAAAGCTAGAGACAGTATTAGCTACAGCAGTACGTAAACCTGTTATAATGCATATGGCTGAGTATAAACCTAGAGACAGTATTAGCTACAGCAGTACGTAAACCTGTTATAATGCATATGGCTGAGTATAAACCTAGAGACAGTATTAGCTACAGCGGTACATAAACCTGTTATAATGCATATGGCTGAGTATAAACCTAGAGACAGTATTAGCTACAGCAGTACGTAAACCTGTTATAATGCATATGGCTGAGTATAAACCTAGAGACAGTATTAGCTACAGCAGTACGTAAACCTGTTATAATGCATATGCTGAGTATAAACCTAGAGACAGTATTAGCTACAGCAGTACGTAAACCTGTTCTGTATGGCTGAGTATTTGACCGTGTGTCCCCTGGTCTCCATCCTCCTCAGAGCATATTGAGTCTGGAGTACTGTATTGGTATCATCGGGGGCAAGCCCAAACAGGCCTGCTACTTCGTGGGCTTTCAAGGTTAGTGTTTCACCCAGAAACCAACCAGAGGACTAAAGACTAGAGGACAGTGGAGATAATTTACCGTACTTTCCCCCTCCTCTCTTCTCTCTGTATAAAGAGACTAAGGTAATCCATTCGTGTTTGTGAGGAGAGGAGTGTGTGTGAAACAGTTCTTATTTTATTTTCTCTGACCCATCAAAGCCCTACTCATTTATCACAAGGGGTAAACATCCGAAGTTGTGTCCGTAATTGATTTCCATAGGAGACATTATGCATATCATTTCATTCTCATCCATCCAGCAGGGCCCCAAAGTGAGCCACTCTCCATCACCTTCAGTGGACGGGAGGAACCTTCAGTTGTACATCTTGGCAGTCAATATTTACACATTTACATTTTACCAATTTGAAATGAAGTGCCGGATGATGTCTAAATGACAAGCAATACATTCTCCCTGCCAAGCGTCGACTCCGGCCCGCATACATCATATGTAAATGGACGAATATAATTGCGTGTTTGTAAAAGTAATTTCCCCAAACAAAAATCTAAGGACAGCCCCCTTTCTGCGGCCGGGAGGAAAAAATGTGCTTGTACAACAGCATTTGATTATGCAGAGTTGAATCCACCCTGGTCGATATTAAAAAACAGGAGGTGTATTTGACTGTAAGAATGCTAACAGTAGCCTAGCGAAATGACTTTCCTGCATAGAAATTGGAGGGAAGGAGTATGTCGTCGCTCATCGGCGTGGTAGCGTTTGTAATAATCAGATGTTTTTGAATAACTTGTCTTTTGTTTTGTCCTTGCAGATGACAGCTTGATTTACATGGACCCTCATTACTGTCAGTCTTTTGTGGATGTCAGCACTAACCATTTCCCTCTTCAGGTAATGGGAAATTACACTGAGCTGACTGGGGCTCAGTAATGTGAATTTAATAGTTTCTGTTAGTACTTAAGGGTATGAATCCTAAAGCAGCCCCCGTTCAATTACTGAGTCCCTGGCTGCTGATTTATTTGCTACTCAGATATGTGAGGCTGCTGTGGAGGAGAAATATGGAGAATATAGAGAGGCTCAGATACTATGATCCTGAATATTTCAGCAGTAGAACACATAAAAACCTGCATTTATCATTGACTACTGCATTGAAACTTCTCCTGATGCTTGGCTGTAGAACCAGCACACAGTGGGACAAGAGACCAGAAACAGAGCTATATTTTTTTATTTTCAGCAGTCTGAGTGTGTGACAACAGATGAATTTGAATTTCATTGCATTCATAAAACATAACATTTTATATTCATAAACTTTCCTACCTATTTCATACTTATCTTCAATACTTCACTGTATTATCACGATCAATTAAACCATATTTTTTTTAATAACCAGTGATAATAATTGTTGTCAATTTGACACAGCGAACATTTTGTATTTTTAGTCGTATCATTGCCCGTCGCCAAAGAAGATGCCTTTCAGTAAGATGGACCCCAGTTGTACCATAGGCTTTTACTCTAGAAGTGTCCAGGACTACCAGACAATCAGCCACGAACTGTCCAAGGTGGGTTAACTAAAGGCTTTACTATTTAGTCAAAATCATCTTAGTTTATTTCTTAATCATTGTCATCAGATAAATTAATACCCAATAAGCATAGAAAGCATAGAACGTGAGTGAGAGGAAAGCATATATGTGTTAACTGTAGATAAAAGTGTCTGCTATAATGACCGTATTATACAGTAGTTTGAATGTCTAAGAGAAGTTAAATGAACTGGCCATCTGGTGGCACTATTTAGCTGTTAATCTGAGGCAGTCCCCTCTCCCTGCTCCCATCCCTGCCCTACAACTGTGTCTGTTGCTTTCATGCAGGATGCTCGCTTCTTAACTCAATTCAACTTTTTAGGCTTTTATATAACGTTCTTTGTGTCTGTCTTTGTGTCTGTGTTTGTGTATCAGGTGTTGCTGCCATCAGCGAATGAGAAATACCCAGCATTCACTTTCATGCAAGGTCACGGAAGAGATTACAACCTTTCGGCGGAGTTGACCCCGGAGAAGAGGGAATGGCCGTTTATCCGTGACCCACAGAGAGCAGCCGCTACCGCTGGAGACTTCGTGCTGCTCTGAAGGTCAACGCCGCGGTCAAAGGTCATGGTCAGAGACTTTTAAAACGACCAGCAAAGTGACTACCAGACAGACTGATACCTGCTTATCCAAGGCCAGGACTCTATATTCCACAATTCTGAAAATACATAGCCAATATAAAATAAATCTCACACCAGCATTCATGACTTAATACACAAAACCTAAAAATACTAAAATTGATATCTTATACTGTAGATAGTTGCTGTTAGTTTTGATTGTTCTGTGTAAATCGGTAACATAGGGCAAAGGATCAAACAAACATACCATGGGTCTGTAAGCGCTATGAGGTTGTATTGAGGGTTATGCGATGTACTGTATCTTGTACACTGTGCATTATTGATACAGATGGAGAATTGGGTGCCTTGGCTTATTGGAAAACAAACTCTCAGCCAAATATAAAACACATTTGCCTTGTAAGGAAATCAGTTCTGCACTTTAGGAGATGGTAGTCATCAGAGGTTATGTGTGAGGAAATCACTGTTGTTCTATAGCTGGGCCCTATAACACAGTGAAGTGCAATAGGAGAGTGTCATTCACAGACTATTTTTAGAAGTGTTTAGAAATACTTTGATAGTCCTGGAAGATTTAGTGGTCAAATATGTTCTAGGGTTACACTCTTATGATTTCGAGACCACATTTACATTAGGAGGAAAAGTTTTAGGTTGCCAAATCATTTCAACACGTCTTTGAATTTTCAAACAGCCATTTGAGAATTTCTGATTATTGTCCTTGAAACGATACAGTACTTTGGTTCATGCATTTTTTTTTTTTTTTTTTTTTCTTCAAAGCAAATGAATTGTCTAATTTCCAATGTCACAGTCAAACCCGTCTATAGAGGTGACCGGTACAATGCCTTGCTTCTCTTTGTACTTTCACAATAATTACGAACTTTAAATATACGTTACCCACATACTAAGTTAATTGTGGTAATTGAGTAATCTCATTTAAATGGTGATATTTGTAGAAGCCACAATTTCTTATGTGGGTTGAATGTAATTGAAATGTTCAACTGTAAATGCATAAAGACAGCTACATTCTACCCGTGTTGCAAAATGTTCCCAAAATGCATATCTTTATCACAGTATTGATTCTCACACTGCTGTGCAGCAAAGTAGAATAAAGTCATAAAACCTTTTTGATTTTCTCATCTGATCTGTGCACCTCTTCACAAGCATTAAAGAGAAAGATATCTCTTGGAAAATATATTTGTTTTGTCTCATCTTGCCATGCATAATACAACACTTGTTGTGTTGAAAGCCTGTTTATTGCCCAGTCAAATGTACTAGATTAAAACTAATCGTATGTGCTAACCATCTCTACAGCCCATTAACCAGCCGGCGGGAAAAATGTGACCCTCTGACACAGGCTGGGATTGTGTCCGCCCGCGGAGGAAAAGAAAATATCCTCGTGCAACGACGCACTGTTGCCATGGGTAATATTTCTTGTGTCCCCATCGTTTGAGCTATGCTGTACATGTTTTCACGTACAATACAAATTATTGTATTGTGAGGAGCTTGGCCTTGGGTTAGGGGGTCAGAGGTCCCATTTTTGGGGGGAAAGTTGCCCTTCTGAGAGGATGCCACGGTAGGGGTGAGGATGGAAAGAGACCGAGAGGAAGAATCAGGGATCTGTTCTCATGTCCGTTCACTGAGCGAGAGGAACCAGAGAGCTGGCAGAGAACATAATAGCATCATTTTAGAGGAAGTGTCTGAACAGTACATAACAGGCTGTTTTTAGGGCCAAACCGGCTGGCTGTGTGGATGGAGAGATGGACATTGAGTCATCAAATATGCAGCAATGTTTTGGTGCTGTGGCTGTGGAGAGGAATGACATGGGAGGGGGGACGTTATGAGGGGAAGGATTTGTGGATTTTTGTCAGGCCCCAGGTGAACATGAAAGAGTGTTGTGCTGGGGGGCACGGGGCTTGCTGCTGTGTGCTGTAAGGGACTGCTGTGTTCACCATGTATTTACAGGGATGTATGAATATTTGATTAATGAGTCATGGATGGGCTCGGGGGAAATACACTAAGTAGGCATGCAGCGGCTGTACAAAGCCACACACACACACAACCATGCCCTCCTGTTTAACAGAGCACAGCTGCCAATAGTGTCATTGACATTGTGGATTCCAGAAAATCTAATCTGCCCAGCCGAGCACATTCCTCACATGAAAGGGACTCCATGAGAGGCATCTTTCTGTCCCAGAGTTTGGAGCTCACAGATAGACGCTCAATAAAGATTTTATTTTGGTGTCATTCACGGGAGGAAATGGCTTGTGTCGCTGGTCACGCAGCCCTTGGGCGACTTGTCGGTTAATGCGCGGGAATGGAATGAAGCAGAGTTTTGGCGGAATCGGCAGCACGCAAGTTCTTGGGACTAGGCCTACAGGTTTGACAGAGTCTCTGAGGGCTAGAGTAAGACCCTTCAATACAATGTGTTTGGCTCAAGATGTGTAAAAAAAAAAAACATTCACACAGAAAAATATGAAAATACAGTATTTAAGCCAAATCAGCATAGTAAATCCAACCCTGTTACATTCCACTATTCTACTGTAGATGTTTGAGATTAGTCTTATTTAATTGTGCACTTGTTAAACCCTTAGATCATTGCGGTGCAGCATAACCTTTGATCTTGCAGTGCCATTAAACATGTTGCATTTATAATGCAGAGAGCTGTTTAATTTGGATATTGGCCATCTTCATGAACTCAGCGCTGTGTATACCCAGCCAGGTCTGCTGCAGCCCAGAGCACAGGATGATGGATGGTAGGGGGCACATCCACTGGAATTAAATCTGGTCCAACAGATTACAGGAAGATCAACAGGGTGTATGTGTGTGCACATGTGTGTGCGCGTGTGCGTGCGTACAGTACGTTTGTGTGTTAAGGCAGCCGCATACATACAGTGCCTTCAGAAAGTATTCACACCCCTTGACTTTTTCCACATTTTGATGTTTTACTGACTGAATTGTAAGATATTTTGTGTTACTGGCCTACACACAATACCCAATAATGTCAAAGACATTTTTACAAATTAATAAAAAATTAAAAGCTGAAATGTCTTGAGTCAATAATTCTTCAACCCCTTTGTTATGGCAAGCCTAAATAAGTTCAGGAGTAAAAGTGTGCTTAACAAGTCGCATAATAAGTTGCATGGACTCACTCTGGATGCATTAATAGTGTTTAACATGATTTTTGAATGAATACCTCATCTCTGTAGCACACAGTGAATTTCAAACATAGATTTAACCACAAAGATCAGGGAGGTTTTCCAATGCCTCGCAAAGAAGTGTACCTATTGGTACACTATTGGTAAAAAAAGAAGTAAACTCTGAATATCCCTTTGAGCATGGTGAAGTTCTTCATTACACTTTTGGTGGTGTATCAATACACCCAGTCACTACAAAGATACAGGCGTCCTTCCTATCTCAGTTGCCGGAGAAGAAGGAAACCGCTCAGGGATTTCACCATGTGTCACGCCCTGACCTTAGAGAGCCTTTTTATGTCTCTATTTGGTTTGGTCAGGGTGTGATTTGGGGTGGGCATTCTATGTTTTGTTTTTCTATGATTTTGTATTTCTATGTTTTGGCCGGGTATGGTTCTCAATCAGGGACAGCTGTCTATCGTTGTCTTTGATTGGGAACCATACTTAGGTATCCCTTTTCCCTCCTTTCTCTGTGGGAAGTTAACTTTGTTTGTGGCACATAGCCCTTAAGCTTCACGGTCGTTTTTTGTATTGTTTATTGTTTTGACGGCATCATCACCTAATAAAAGGAATATGTACGCTTACCACACTGCGTTTTGGTCCACTTCATTCGACGTCCGTGACATTATGAGGCAAATGGTAACTTTAAAACAGTTACAGAGTTTAATGGCTGTGATAGGAGAAAACTGAGGATCGATCGACAACATTGTAGTTACTCCACAAAACTAACCTGAATGACAGAGTGAAAAGGAAAAATATTCCAAAACATGCATCCTGTTTGCAACAAGGCGCTAAAGTAAAACTGCAAAAAATGTGGCAAAGCAATTCACTTTATGTCCTGAATACAAAGCATGATGTTTGGGGCAAATCCAAAACATTACTGAGTACCACTCTTTATATTTTCAAGCATGGTGGTGGCTGCATCGTGTTATGGGTATGCTTGTCATCCGCAAGGACTAGGGAGGTTTTTTTGGATAGAAATAAACAAAATATAGATAAGCACAGGCAAAATCCTAGATTTAATCTGCTTTCCAACATACACTGGGAGACAAATTCACCTTTCAGCAGGATAATAACCTGAAACACAAGGCCAAATATACACTGGAGTTGTTTGCCAAGATGACATTGAGTGGCCTTTTTACAGTTTTGACTTAAATCTACTTGAAAATATACGTCAAGACCTGAAAATCGCTGTCTAGCAATGATCAACAACCAACTTGACAGAGCTTGAATAATTTCAAAAATAATGATGTGCAAATATTGTACAATCCAGGTGTGTAAAGCTCTTAGAGACTTACCCAGAAAAACTCACCGCTGTAATAACTGCCAAGGGTTATTCTAACATGTATTGACTCAGGTAGTTGGATATTTATGTAATCAAGATATATTAGTGTTTTATATTTCAAAAATATTTTACACATTTTCAAATTTTTCTTCCACTTTGACATGAAGGATTATTTTGTGTAGATCGTTGACAAGAAATTAAATCAATTTTAATCCCATCTTGTAACAAAACAAATTGTGAAAAAAGTCAAGGGGTTTGAATACTTTCTGAAGGCACTGTAAACTCGGTTTGCTCCAAGCAGAACTCGGCATAGGGAAGTGAACATCTGTGCTCGCATACCTTCGCTTGAAAATATTACTATTTGTCCCTCTTGAGAACCAAAAGCAACAACATAGCCAGTATACACTTCCTCAAAATAGTCCTAATTAGTCTAAGACAGGGCTCTCCAACCCTGTTTCTGGATAGCTACCATCCTGTAGGTTTTCACCCCAACCATCATCTAGCACACCTGATTTAGATACTTAGCTGGTTGATAAACTGATTCAGGTTAGTTACAACAGGAGTTGGAGGCTTGGAGTGAAAACCTACAGGAGGGTAGCTCTCCAGGAACAGGGTTAGAGACCCTGATCTAAGATAAATCAAGAAATCTGTCATTAATTTGGATGTTTTTATAAGGAGGTCTTATTCGATTAATTTGACATCTATCTAAAATGTTTGGTGCAGTATTTCTCAAGTGAAAAAATGTGCATGAAAACTAGTTGCCTCTTGTTGAATGAAAACAAGCACTTCATTAAAGAATCCCGTCCATAGTTGCCACTCCTAGGAGTAATACTGTTGACCAATCACCGACGAAGGGGCGTAGACTTTTGCTACCAAACTTCGACTCACCTCAAGAAAAAATGTATTGTGCACGAACAGCCTGAAAAGAAACCTGCCAAACACCAAACTGATCAAAAACGTCACAAAATGTTGTTATAATAAATGTATAATAATATAATGCATATATATATATATAATAATATAATATACAGTGCATTTGGAAAGTATTCAGACCCCTTGACTTTTTCCACATTTTGTTAAGTTACAGTCTCATCAACCTACACACAATACCCAATAATGACAAAGCAAAAACTGTTTTTTTGTCGATTTAAGCAAATTTATATGAATAAAAACAGAACTCTTACAGTTACATAAGTATTCAGACCCTTTACTCAGTACTTTGTTGAAGCACCTTTGGCAGCGATTACAGCCTCGAGTCTTCTTGGGTATGACGCCACAAGCTTGGCACACCTGTATTTGGGAGTTTCTCCCATTCTTCTCTGCAGATCTTCTAAAGCCCTGTCGGGTTGGATGGGGAGCGTCATTGCACAGCTATTTTCAAGTCTCTCCAGAGCTGTTCGATCGGGTTCAAGTCCGGGCTCTGGCTGGGCCACTCAAGGACATTCAGAGACTTGTCCCGAAGCCACTCCTGCATTGTCTTGGCTGTGTGCTTAAGGCCGTTGTCCTGTTAGAAGGTGAACCTTCGCCACAGTCTGAGGTCCATAGCGCTCTGGAGCAGGTTGTCATCAAGGATCTATCTGTACTTTGCTCCATTCATCTTTCCTTCGATCCTGACTAGTTTCCCAGTCCCTGCCACTGAAAAAACATCCCCACAGCATGATGCTTGGACACACCTACTCATTCCAGGGTTTTTCTTTATTTTTAACTATTTTCTACATTGTAGAACAGTTGTGAAGACATCAAAACTATGAAACAACACATATGGAATCATGTACTGTAGTAACTAAAAAAGTGTTAAACAAATCAAAATATATATTATATTTGAGATTCTTCAAAGTAGCCACCCTTTGCCTTGATGATAGCTTTGCACAATCCACTCTTGGCATTCTCTCAACCAGCTTCATGAGGTAGTCACCTGGAATGCATTTCAATTAACAGGTGTGCCTTGTTAAAAGTTCATTTGTGGAAATTATGCAATGGACATTAGACCAGTGGAAATCTGTTCTTTGGTCAGATGAGTACAAATTTGAGATTTTTCGTTGTAACCGCTGTGTCTTTGTGAGACACAGAGTAGGAGAACGGATGATCTTCGCATGTGTAGTTCCCACCGTGAAGCATGGAGGAGGAGGTGTGGAGGTGCTTTGCTGGTGACACTGTCTATGATTTATTTAGAATTCAAGGCACACTTTACCAGCATGGCTACCACAGCATTCTGCAGCGATACACCATTGAATCTGGTTTGCACTTAGTGGGACTATCATTTGTTTTTCAACAGGACAATGACCCAAAACACACCTCCAGGTTGTGTAAGGGCTATTTGACCAAGAATGAGATGCATCGGGGGCTGCATCAGATGACCTGGTCTCCACAATCACCCGACATCAACCCAATTGACATGGTTTGGGATGAGTTGGACTGCAGACTGAAGAAAAAGCAGCCAACAAGTGCTCAGCATATGTGGGAACTCCTTCAAGACTGTTAGAAAAGCATTGGGGCGGCAGTGGTTAGTGGTTAGAGGGTTGGACTAGTAACCGAAAGGTTGCAGATTGAATCCCCGAGCTGACAAGGTAAAAATCTGTTGTTCTGCCCCTGAACAAGGCAGTGTTCCTAGGCTGTCATTGAAAATAAGAATTTGTTCTTAAAACTGACTTGCCTAGTTAAATAAAGGTAAAATTAAATGTAAAAAATTCCAGGAGAAACTGATTGAGAGAATGCCAAGAGTGTGCAAAGCTGTTATCCAGACAAGGGGTGGCTACTTTGAAGAATCTAAAATCTAAAATCTATTTTGATTTGTTTAACACTCTTTTTGGTTACTACATGATTCCATATGTGTCATTTCATAGTTGTGATGTCTTCACTATTATTATACAATGTAGAAAATAATAAAAAATAAAGAAAATCCTGGAATGAGTAGATGTGTCCAAACTTTTGACTGGTACTGTACATATCATAATATATGCACCGTTTGTGTGCTTGTGTGCATGCCTGTGTGTATGTGTGTGTTCATTCATGGATTGTGACCTATGTACACACTGACATGCAGTGTTAATGTGAAGTCCTCCTCTCAGGTGTCTGGATCCGTCCCCTCTCAAACCATCCCTGTTCCTACGCCAGGTTCAGCGGTGATACATTTACGCTCGGCCCTCGCCCCTCCGTCATCGTCCACCTTTGTGGAATGGAATGCAGTGCTTCTTCAAACAGGTACCTCCACCACTTTGAAATCTCATCTTGGTGTGATAAGTCTAACAGGCTAAATATATTAGCTCTAGCAGTCGTCAGAACATAAATACTGCCTGGTGCACGAATGTCTCCGTTTCAAAGTGTGTCCGCTCCCACATCCGTCCCCTCTTCTCACTCCTGTCTTTTCCTGCCCTAACCTGAACCGTTCTGTCCTGTCCCATCCTGTCCTGTCTCTCTGTCCTGTCCTATCTCTCTGTCCTGTCCCATCCTGTCCTGTCTCTGTCCTGTCCTGTCCTATCCTGTCCTATCCTGGTTCAGTTGTTTGGGCTCCTGAGGAGTGCTGAGGTGTCGCATGCCTCATGTCTCTGCTGGCCATATGCCAGACACTCGACATGATGCAGCCATACATCAACAGCCACTAAGATCGTCCTCCTAGAGATGTCCAGCAAAGACCTCAAGAAAACTCTGAAGAATTTAAATTAAATATTTAAGATGTGGTTAAATTCTATTACAATGTGACTTTGTGTTGGGAATGGGAGGCGTCCGTGTCCCTTCTTTCTGCTGAGCGCTGTCATGGCAGGAACCCAAAGAAATGCCTCCTAGCCGGTGTTGGCTTACCTTGCTTGGCTGTGACAACACGGAGGGCACTGGAGTTAACATTTAGATAACGGACGTGTGTGTCGGTTTCGATTTCCATTCCCGGTGACAGGGAATCTCGGGCGAATCGAGAAGCACTCCAGTGTTCCCGCATCTCCCGTGTGTTGTGGAGGAACACCGAAATTCCTCATTCCCATCTCCTCTCAGTCCTGGCCAGCCATCTGTCAGCTTTCGCTAACCAGATGCATTTGCAGCCTGAGAAGAAAGTAGCCAGCACCTCACCAGGGCTGAAGGCATGGGATATTACCTGCTATGTAGCTGTCGACTCAGTTTTCCTGCACTGCTGTGTTGAGAGGGGTGGGAAGTGTGTGTGTGTGTGTGTGTGCATTACACACACACACGGTTCGCTCCACCACTAGCTTTATCTTTCGTAGCCATGTCGGTGAATCAGTCTCTGCCACAACCGTACAAGCTTTCATAGTCCTGCTCACTCTACATAGAGTGCATTCGGAAAGTATTCAGACCGCTTGACTTTTCCCCCCAAAAAGTTACATTATAGCCTCATCCTAAAATGTATTAAACAAAAAATTTTACTCATCAATCTACACAATACCCCATAATGATAATGATTTCCACTGGTCTAATGTCCATTGCTCTTGTTTCTTGGCCCAAGCAAGTCTTTTCTTCTTATTGGTGTCCTTTAGTAGTGGTTTCTTTGCAGCAATTCGACCATGAAGGCCTGATTCACAGTCTCCTCTGAAGAGTTAATGTTGAGATGTGTCTGTTACTTAAACTCTGTGAAGCATTTATTTGGGCTGCAATTTCTGAGGCAGTTAACTCTAATGAACTTATCCTCTGCAGCAGAGGTAACTCTGGGTCTTCCATTCCTGTGGCAGTCCTCATGAGAGCCAGTTTCATCATAGCGCTTGATGGGTTTTGTGACTGCACTTGAAGAAACTTTCAAAGTTCTTGAAATGTTCCGGGTTGACTGACCTTCATGTCTTAAAGTAATGATGGACTGTCGTTTCTCTTTGGTTATTTGAGCTGAACTTGACATATTATGTCAACTGTAAACTGGTAATCTCTGTATACCCGTCGCAAGACCCACTGGTTGATGCTTATTTATAAAACACTCTTAGGCCTCACTCCCCCCTATCTGAGATATCTACTGCAGCCCTCATCCTCCACATACAACATCCGTTCTGTCAGTCACATTCTGTTAAAGGTCCCCAAATCACACAGATCCCTGGGTCACTCCTCTTTTCAGTTCGCTGCAGCTAGCGACGGGAACGAGCTGCAACAAACACTCAAACTGGACAGTTTTATCTCAATCTCTTCATTCAAAGACTCAATCATGGACACTCTTACTGACAGTTGTGTCTGCTTTGTATGATGTATTGTTGTCTCTACCTTCTTGACCTTTGAGCTGTTGACTGTGCCCAATAAAGTTTGTACCATGTTTTGTGCTGCTACCATGCTGTGTTGGTACCATGTTGTTGTTATGTTGTGTTGCTACCATGCTGTTGTTATGTTGTGTTGCTACCACGCTGTGTTGTCATGTGTTGCTGCCTTGCTATGTTGTTGTCTTATGTCTCTCTTTATGTAGTGTTGTGTTGTCTCTCTTGTTGTGATGTGTGTTTTGTCCTATATTTATATTGTATTTAATATAAATAAAGTATCCCAGGCCCCGTCCCTGCAGGAAGCCTTTTGTCTTTTGGTAGGTCGTCATTTTAAATAAGAATTTGTTCTTAACCTACTTGCCTAGTTAAATAAAGGTTAAATAAAATAAAAAAATACAATTATGGACTTGGTCTTTTACCAAATAGGGCTATCTTCTGTATACCACCCCTACCTTGTCACAACACAATTGATTGGCTCAAACGCATTAAGAAGGAAAGAAATTCCACAAATTAACTTTTAACAAGGCACACCTGTTAATTGAAATGCATTCCAGGTGACTACCTCATGAAGCTGGTTGAGAGAATGCCAAGAGTGTGTAAAGCTGTCATCAAGACAAAGGGTGGCTACTTTGAAGAATCTCAAATAGAAAATATATTTTGATTTGTTTAACACTTTTTTGGTTTCTGCATGATTCCATGTGTGCTATTTCATAGTTTTGATGTCTTCACTATTATTCTACAATGTAGAAAATAGTAAAAATAAAGAAAAACCTGGAATGAGTAGGTGTGTCCACATTTTTGACTGGTACGGTATGTGTTTGAGAATGTGTGTATGCATACATATTCACGTGTGCACGTGAATAGAATTGTGCGTGATTGCATGTGTAAGTACTTGTGTATGTGCACACAGGCAAGATCACACACACACACACACACACACACACACACACACACACACACACACACACACACACACACACACACACACACACACACACACACACACACACACACACACACACACACACACACACACACACACACACAAACTATCCTCCTGCGGCTGTAGGGCCTAGCTAGCTGCTCCATGATCCTGATGCTGCAGAGAGACGCCATAAAGCCAGACTAATTAAAGGGGATCCGGCTGTAATTACCTCAGTGAATCAACTTAATCAGTACCTGCACCTGTTAAAGACTCAACCTGATGGTGTAATCAAACCTTTTTTTAATAACTCAGAAATTTGAATTATAAAAAATGATATGCCTGGTAATCGCTTGGATTTCGAAACACTTTTACCAATGAGTGGACCATTGTCCGAGATAAATATGAGGTTAGAGGAGCGGAGCCAGGAGACTGGATGTCAGGGAAGAAAATGTCAGGATAGTGGAACGTCTCTGGTGGCTATTGGTGTGCATCCGCCCATGGAGTTAGGGCCAAAGAGTTAGTTATTTACACAGCGTAGTGACAAGGTCACATACAACCAATCTGATGTGGAGGTGAGAGGAGTGTCACAACAACAGTATAGTGAAGACACTGTGTGTGTGTTCTTAAAGTATACCATAACAACTGCAAAACACAGATAGCACATTGGATCAAATCATTAATGTATTAATGTGCCCATTATTCTAAGACTTGGTCCCCACACTCCGTTGAAATATAGGTCTTCTCAACACATATACCTAATATACTAAAAAAGAACATTTAAAATGATTCAGTGGCTTGTGTGAACGCATTAATTTTCAGTACTAAAAATATATTTTTAAGCAGGTCTCAGGCCCTACTTTTTCTCTGGCTGAAATGCATAATGGATTCCCATCTAATCCATTATAGCCGGAGAGAGAGAGTCTTCATCCCTCCTCCACCCGGGGTTGTTCTTCTTTAAATGAAGTTTTAATAAAGCACGATGGAGGGTGTCCAAGGTCAATTACAAGACTCTGTCCATCCCCCCATCCAAATTCTACATGGTGCTTAGTTAACCATAATATGTGTCAGTCATACGGCAGTGGTCTGTTTCAACTCCACACGTAAATGTCGGCTATGCAGACTACACACGAAGGCTGAACCTATCCAACACTTCTGTGTCTGTTTACTGTTGACTATTTGTCCACCTGATTGGCAACTCAGGTCGCTACTGTCAGTGACAAGCGAATTAGAGAGCTCACTGTCGCCAACGCTCATTCGTCAGTGCTTGAGGTGGAAGGATATCTCTTTATGCATCAAGAATAAGTTAAAAGTTACTGTAGAGCGGTAGAGAGAGGTGAAGTTATAAATTTTCTCTCCGTGGTGGTTGGCAGGTAGGAACTGGCGAGGGTGAAACCATGGTCCGCCACCCTATTTAAAAGAGTAAGGAGGATTTAATGTAATGGTGATTATGAATACACTTATGTATTCATTTAAGCTATAAACGACGGGCCGAGTCGGCACAAAAAAACAAACTGCCTCGCTTCCGGCAGCCATTTTAATTAAATGCCATGGATTGTCAAATTTATCGATCCTCCACCCTGACATGAAGCCTGAGGGATGTCTTGAGCCATTTCCATATTTTTACTGGCCTCTCTCTAATGTGAGATGAGGGGAGGGAGATGGAGGGAGGCTCGGCTGGCTAAATAGGCATGGCTGTTATGGGAAAGAGAGGAGGAGGGATATGTCCTGAAGCTATAGCCCCAGTGTTATGGGACTACGCCCTCTACCCTTTCCCTTTCTCTCTCCGCTCTCTCCCCTTGTCTTCCCCATCTCTCCTCTCCCCTCTATCCCCCTTCTCCTGTTTCTCCATTCTCTTCCCCCCTCTTCTCTCTCTCGCCTCTCGTCTTTCTCCCCCACTCTCTCTTTCTCCCCTTTCTTCCCCTCTTTTTTTCTCCCCCACTCTCCCTCTCACCCTCTCTCCACTCCCACTCTCCTCTCTCTCCCTCTCCCTATATCGCCCCTCTCCTTCTCTCTCCATCTCCTCTTTCCCCCTTCTTCCCTCTTTTCCTCCTCTCCTCTCCCCTCTCCTTCTCTCTCCATCTCTTCCCTCCTCTTCTTCCCCCCTCCCCCTCCCCTCCTCGCTTTGAGCTGTATAGAGATGGGCCTTTGACAGCCCTACAGCTGTTCTCCTAATTGTTCATTAAGTGTTCTATTGATTCCCTGATTTAGAGTACATGTGTCTTTCAGACGCTGCTCTCGTGTGAAGTGGCAGGCCCTAACACACACACACACACATCCCGGGCCAGATGACAGGGCCGGCTGATGCAGAGAATGCGAGCTGCCACTTCCAATCGAGGGCCCCCCCCTCTCTCTCTCTCTCTCTCTCTGAGGGGCTGACGGTGCCCGGGAAGCAGCCCTACAAGGCGCTAGGCCGGCAGGCAGGGTTTTATTTTCTAAACTTTTAGCATCAATCAATTAAAGTGGCGACAGCAGCATGGAAAAATATTTAATTCCTTGTTAAGCGCGGCGGCCCCAGATTGCACCTGGCTGAAAAGAGAAGCTGTTGTGCGAGTTTATTAGAGCTCTGATACCCTCACTGATTACCAGGTTAGTCCTATCTATGAAGAGCACAGCTTGACTGGCAAAATAATACAGAGAGAGAGGAAAGAGGGAGGGATAGAGGGAAGGAGAGTGCTTTCATTCGCCTGCATGCAGCGTCGACTTGAGGTAATATTTTTGCCGACGAGATCATCTCCAATTCAGGATTATGGCATTCACTAGGATCACAAGGATCTCTTGGCAGAAGGGTCCAGATTTAATCTACAGACAGAACTGAGAAAACAATATAGAACCTGGGCTCCTGCATACATCTCATATGGTCTTATCTCAAATAGACTAAGATAAAACTGTAAATGTTATTTGAATTCCCATAATGGACACATCTACCGTACTGTGTTTTATGCAACAAAGACGCTGCCTCAGATCTCTTGCTGAGGGCTCAACATACAGATGTAGGATTTTAATTTGAGCCAGTTTCCCACAGCAGGAAAAGTATCCTGCAGCATCAGGAAATCTGAATTATTATGTGGATTATAATAATGGATTTTTTTTGTAGGGGTTGATACATTTTTCCTCAGGGCAAATCAAGTCTGGCATTTTAAAGTAGAAATTATAAACTTTAGAAGCCTTTTTAAACCTTGAATACACTACAAGTTTGCATTCTCAGCAACAAAAGGATGATGATCAAATTAAGATCCTACATCTATACACAGCCAAGTCCGCGTGACACTCATCTTCAACCAGCCTATCCCACTCCCACTGTCATGATAAAAATAGATGAAACACTGAATAAGATCAAACCTGATGTTACATTGGAACATGTTTTTTTCTCTACGAAGTTGAATATGAAAATCTGAACACGTTTAGTAGGCTAAAGTGTAATTCATTTCAGTGCTATTATAAATTATAGTAGAGAACACACTGAATAGAAATAGTAATAGTATTGTAAATCTGGTCAAGGCCAAACCAAAGGTAGAAAAATCTGGAGAGAATCTGTAGCTGTCTCTTTTGTTCTAAAGCCCCACAATTTGGCTTTCAAATTGGACTGAGCGCTTCACTGAGTCAAGTCATATACTCCCTCTCGCAGTAGCTGGTGGTCTCTCCATTTCCTGGGCAAGTGAAGAACCTCCGCCGTCCGGCTGGGCCTCTCTCTCTCTCACCACTCTGTCACGAGTGGAGTGATAATGTTCTCTGTAAAACACAATCACTCAGGGAGCTCCTCTCCTTTCTGTAAGGCTCCAGAAGCCCAATCAATATGGCCTGGCTAGGTGACTTATCATCTGGCGTTGGAAGGGCAGGCAGTCGGGCGGTTCTGATGCAGACGTGCGGCCTGCGGCCTGACCAGCCTGGCTCTCTATGGACAAGTAGGATTTAGTCAGACTGGATACCGCTGCTGAATGGAAATGGAATTTTTAGAAATTAATTTTTAGCAACACTTTAAGTTGCTCTATAACTGTGTAGTAACACTGAAGTTACACTAGTTAAAACATTGTATTTAACGTGTTGTTACATAGTACTTTGGTAATTGCATTGTAACCGTATAGTAATGGAGTTCTGCATGCTTTGCAACACTGTACAGAAGAATGATTTATACTCACTATACAACTATTACTATACAGTATATTAGCTTAACTCTTGCTCCCAGCTCCCTCAACAGATATCTACAGTAGTGGTCTGGTCAAGTCAGCACCTTGATGAAGGTTGAAAAACTCTGGACTAAAAAGCCATGGCCTTTGGGATGTACACAGTAACCTCCGAATGAGCAAGATATCATACCCAATCAGGCCTGTGCACAGCTACAGCCATTCTTTAAGGCCATAGGATGATGTGTGGTCATGAACCATTGTCTCTTGGCCTTGCTTGCATCTGCAGTTTTGAGGCAATACTTCCAAGGTCTTTACCTAACGCCATCAGCAGTGTAGCTCAGTTTTTATACGTTGGAATCAGGCTGGTGCTACGTTCGTGGAACATTCTCCTAAATTGTTGCCATTGGACGCCTGAGACAATGTGCTGTTTTCCCCCCAAAGTATTCTACTCAACACATATTACACATGTTATAGAAATATATATTATTGTAAGTAAGCTATTCCGTTTCAATTGATTTATATGACAATCAATATTTGCCAGTGTAAGCAATGATAGGCTACATAGTATGTCTTTATTTTGCTTTCTCAAACGAGAATAGGCTCAGCAGCGAAACCATTTAACCCATTTCAAAAATATAATTACACAAATACTCAATTGACCAGTTTAAGTGTGTGTTCAGTAATTCATTAAATGAATTATTTTGGTGCAGGGGATAAATCTAAATTGCATCATGTCCTATTAAACATGTGTTCCATGTAGTAGCCAGTGTTGTGTTTCCTGGCTTCTGTATAAATGGTTTAGTCTGCTTCTGAAATGACACCCTATACCCTATATACTGCACTGCTCTATCCCCTATCAGAGCCTATACGGCTTTAGTCAAAAGTAGTGCATTGTTAGGGCACAGGGTGCCATTTTGGAAGCACCTTTAGTCTAAAGGCTCTCTATCTGACCAGCTTACCAGCTCACGGATACTCATCCCTAGACAGTTAAAGCCACAGTGGTAGAAATATACTTTTTTACCTGTGAACGCTGAATAAGTGGACTGATTAGAGTTTAACCTGGAAGAAACCCTGCTAATGCTTCTGTTTACTAACATTTACATTTCTATTCCTCATCTATTAGAGACTTAGGGGTAAAAAAAAACAGTTGTGGATGTTGATGTTAACCTTGATGATGTTTCCTGCCAAGCCTGCCATAGTAATGGTCTCTAATTACCTTAGTGAAGAGAACATGTTGACATTTCCTTGGTGCTCGTAGCCGGAGTCTTGTTTGAACCATTATGTTAATTCATCCATTATATATCTGGGGTGTTTATGGGATTGACACCAGTGATGGTACAGGTAAATGGTCTGTGAACACACAGAATTGATTCCAGGAGGCTGAGGGAGGAGGAGGCAACAGGATAGGATAGTCACTGCTGCTGAGCTGAGCAGTGCCTCCTGCCTCCTAACTCCACTCCTTTCTCTCTCCCCTTCTCTCCCCCCTTCTCCTTCCCCTCCCCGCTTTTCCCCAGACTCGTCCGGCCTGTCAAATTTTCCCAGATAGCATCAGCAGGCCTGTTGGGGGCCATCAAAAAGGTGCCCAAACAAAGTGTGAAACGCTGGCCGCTTACAAAAATGAGACTATCAGAATCAATACAGTTTGGTCCCTTTCTCCCAACACCAGAGCACACACATCGAAGCACATCCACCACCATCACCATTACCATCAACACCACCCACCCCATCATCACTGCCTTGACTTCCTGAACCGCGATCTCTCTTTTCCCCTCTGATAGAGGTCAGAACTATAGACACTGAAGATTTCTACCATACACAAGACAAAGAAGCTACACTGCAGGAAGATCAGACTCGTCTAATGAAGGTATCATTTGACTGAAATCTTAGCTATATAAAATAACTAAAATGTTAATCATGTTTGGTATACTCGGTGTAACCCTAACTAACCCTACCCCTAATATCATATAGGCATACCCTACATAATACCCTACTCAACACACCTGTCAGGACACACAGGGATAATAATAATTACCTGGATAGCCCATACATCTGGCTGCATAATAAATCAGCTGTATTCATCCAGAGAAAATTCACATTTTTTTCCTCCCCAACGAGATGGAATTTAAATACGAGGCACAGGCTAATAAAAGGTAGGCCTGTCACACTGAATCAGCTGGACCTGTGTCAGGCTTAAAGTGTGAGTCTATCCTCTCACATATCCATCTCTGATACCATATTATGAGCCACAGTGCATCGAAACAGGGGATAGATAGGATAGAGGATAGAGAGGCCTGAACCTTATATTCTCCTCTCCTCTCTGATATTAATTCAGGTCCCAGAGAGAGAGGAGAGAGTGTTTGGAGCACCACGGCTTCATTTTCTCTCCCTGGCCCCAGAGGGACACCAAGATTGATTTGCATGCCTCTATCCTCTGCTACCTGCTGCTAATGTATTATTGTGGCAAGCCAGCTTCCCAACAGCAACTTGGAGGACTCTTAAAACTAAATGGTGTCTGCGGGTGGTTTAGATGCACAACAGGTGCGCATACACAGTCTTTGAAGTTAATTTCTCAGGTTGATTACAATATGGCTGTCCATAGTTGCAAATAAAGTGTGATGATTCACCTGAGGTGTCAAAAACCCAACTATAGGTGTCAGTTTTTCTCACCAAGTGTGTTGTCCCGTGCCCATTGACTAAAAACTGCTAGCCAGATAGTGTGAACAAAAGAGATTGCGCCTGTACGTATATAATGTCTTCTCCTACCTTTGACAATAAGGTATTGTCTACTATTTGTAATATCACGATGACAAATGGTGACAAAAGCAGTTTTGATCCATATGAACATGTGAAATAGCATTACATGGTAAGTAATGTGGTATGATACAGAAAACTGATAGAGGACAGATATAGGCCTGTTGTCCATGTTGTTTATCTCTCTGTGGGTGTTGGGAATGGTCAAGGTCATGAACCTGTTGAAACAGAGGTCATCAGTGGGTGGGGGTGGGGTGGGTGCAGGTAACACCCATTATCTTTCCTTTGTCCCCTAGGTTGACGGACACAATTCTTCTGATTATCTATTATCATGTTATCAGACATAAATTTAACAAGCTGTTGAGAGCTGCTGGGAAATCAATACCTTTTAAATGCTGTTTATGTGTGATTAACTGTTAATATCCTCACAAATGATTTAATATAATAAGGTCATTTGTCTTTCACGGGAGCCCGGTACCCTGCAAAGAATAATAGAATAATAAATGAGGACACTAGTAAAGAGGAGATGTCTGATGCTTTCCCCAGCTCTAGTTTTATCACCCACGTCCTCTTCACAGCCACAAAGCACTATGGTTATTTTATACAAGTCATAAAATTAGCCTGAGATGGAATTAGCAGACTCGCGGCTCTTTATAGGTCAAGCCGGTAGTTTATGAGCCCGCGACTCCCTAGCACTATTGTCAGGAGCCTAGTTAGAGGGGTCTTTAAGCATGATTTAATATGTTCATGCCTCGGAAAATAGTTAAATAGCTAATTAAATGGAGGAGTTAATTTACATATTAATTGACCTTCCAGTAATATTTATATTGATACCTACATGAGGAGCCCTTGTCTTCATTGCCTTTCATCATAGTTAGTCTGAGCAAATATGGTGTAACTTTTTTTGTTTAAACTCAAGTTTCTTTTTATTGTCGCTGGAGAGCACCAGTGTATTCCCGGGCCGCGGCAGGTAGCCAGGAGCAGAGAGTCAGGCAGGAGCAGGGAGTCAGGTAGCCAGGAGCAGGGAGTCAGGCAGGAGCAGGGAGTCAGGTAGCCAGGAGCAGAGAGTCAGGCAGGAGCAGGGAGTCAGGCAGGCAGGAGCAGGGAGTCAGGCAGGAGCAGGGAGTCAGGCAGGCAGGAGCAGGGAGTCAGGCAGGAGCAGGGAGTCAGGCAGGCAGGAGCAGGGAGTCAGGCAGGAGCAGGGAGTCAGGCAGGAGCAGGGAGTCAGGCAGGCAGGAGCAGGGAGTCAGGCAGGCAGGAGCAGGGAGTCAGGCAGGAGCAGGGAGGCAGGCAGGAGCAGGGAGTCAGGCAGGAGCAGGGAGTCAGGCAGGCAGGAGCAGGGAGTCAGGCAGGCAGGAGCAGGGAGTCAGGCAGGAGCAGGGAGTCAGGCAAGAGCAGGGAGTCAGGCAGGAGCAGGCAGGCAGGCAGGAGCAGGGAGTCAGGCAGGCAGGAGCAGGGAGTCAGGCAGGAGCAGGGAGGCAGGTAGCCAGGAGCAGGGAGGCAGGTAGCCAGGAGCAGGGAGGCAGGCAGGCAGGAGCAGGGAGTCAGGCAGGCAGGAGCAGGGAGTCAGGCAGGAGCAGGGAGTCAGGTAGCCAGGAGCAGGGAGTCAAGTAACCAGGAGCAGGGAGTCAGGTAGCCAGGAGCAGGGAGTCAGGTAGCCAGGAGCAGGGAGTCAAGTAACCAGGAGCAGGGAGTCATGTAGCCAGGAGCAGGGAGTCAGGTAGCCAGGAGCAGGGAGTCAGGTAGCCAGGAGCAGGGAGTCAAGTAACCAGAAGCAGGGAGTCAAGTAACCAGGAGCAGGGAGTCAAGTAACCAGGAGCAGGGAGTCAGGTAGCCAGGAGCAGGGAGTCAGATAGCCAGGAGCAGGGAGTCAGGTAGCCAGGAGCAGGGAGTCAGGCAGGCAGGCAGCTGGTTGGGGTTTGTGTGGCAGAGCCCCCTTTTGTTGTGGGATAATGGGGTGAAGAGCCATAAACACCGATGAGAAGGGGCCTTGAGGGCTTTCAGGGGAGGTGGGGGACACAGGGGAGACTGGGAGAGTAGGAAGGGGGAGGAAGGGGGGACAGGGGCCGTGTCAAAGCTGCTGTTAATTATATCTCTAATCACCAATCAGTGCAGAGAATTCCCCCAGGGCCCAACATTATCCCAACCTGTCCAGAATTAGCACAACAGTGTACCTGCAAGGTTATCCACACCATCACCACCATCTTCCTCATCACCCCACTTGGCGCCATTTCCTACAGCCGCCATTTTTGTTCTAGTCCTCCAGAGGACATGATGATGATGATACAATCCGTTTATTATTTTGCGTCCATTACCATTTAGAAATTGAAATATGCTCTAATATATCTCTCACTGAATTTGTGCTGCAGCATGTTGCTTTGTCATGTTGATGTCCGCCGGGCGGTCTGGATAGCCATTCATTAAGAGATAATGATGACACATATCAACGATGATTAATAGGAAGCACATTGTTTGTTTTCGACGGGGGGTGTGGTCCATTCTGCTCCGCCATGTTGTTTGCATGGTAAGTGTGTCTTATACCCTATTATGGGGTGGATCATTTGTCACTAGCTGTCTTCCTTTTGTCTCTGACATTCTCCTTGGATAATGGCCCTTCAAATTGATCTGCATTGAGGGCCACATTGAACAAAGGCTAGCCTAAATGGCCTCTTTTAGCCCGTGTAAACTGAAAACATGGCAACAACTAGCAGTGCAAAGGGTAGAGAGTTAGGAGGGTGGGTGGTTGGTGTATGTAGTGCAGAGTTCAAAGAAATGACACAAAGGTTTTATCATTGGTTATTTCACTGTTGAATGGCTATATGGATGTCCATTCTGAATTGTGTTGTCAATATCCTGGACATCACAATATTGTTCAACCAAAATGTTCAAGAAAACTGATTCTCGTCGAGGTATCTAACACTCAACGACATGGTGATTGATACGTGGGAAAACTATCCGGTGCGCCACACCATCGTCCATCTCCCAGTGGACATCTCTCCCGCTGGTCCTTACAACACTGAGCCAGACCTGATCCCTACTGCACCACCCAGGGACCAGCTGCCCAACACCCCAACCATGTCCCTAGCCCCTCAGCCCATCAGCGACACCGTAGGCCATGGCCAGGCAGACATCATCACTCACTATGGTTAAGTAGGCTGACAGAAGAGGTATGATAAATGGGTATCAGTGCAAATTGAATATTGTTACGTCCCATTGTTTTTCTCATACATGATCATGTTTAATCCTGATTTAGCAAGGATGTTCAGACCGTAGAGATACATCATCTAAATCATCCATATCTACGGTTCAGATTCAGACTTAGTCATCACTGGTAATGTGATCTGGTGTAGCAGGACAATACTAGATGATGTGGTCACTAAATTAATTCAGGGTTCAACATCAAATCGGCCATGTTGTTATATGAGGCTTGTCTAAATGGTTCTAACCCTGTAGACACACAGACCAGACCAGGGAACAGTGACCAACAGCTGGACCCCTGTCATTTTTCTCTGGGTCTCTGTTGTTTAACCAACGATTAGCTGCAAAATGACCCAGCCTCCAGGATGCTAGCCAGGCCCCACTGTCCACAGCAGGTTGGTTATCACCTCAGAGACTAGCTATGAGCTTACTAGCGCACTAGGCTAGCTGTATCATCAGAGACTGGTCATTAGCATGCTAGCGCAGCAGGTTGGTTATCACCTCAGAGATGTTAACCTCATTTGCAAGCCTGCTAGCATTTAGCATGCTATACTAGCTGGACTTCACTGTACTGCAGTGGTGTTGAACAACCAGAGGTCCAATGGGGAACAAGTGTACAGGGCCAGAGCCTGGGAGATGTGATTTGTGAGGTAACAATAATGTTGCCAGGCCCCCTCCACCCTCCATGGCCCAGCCGATATCCAGTGTCTACTCCAGCAGCATTTCCAACTGAATAACTCTATAAAATGGACACCTGCCACCCGACCTGCATGTATCACCACGGTCCAAGCCTTTGTGGCGAGCAGCACAATCGCCCGGCAGTCACGGCCAGTTGCCCGCTGATGTATCAGATGCGATCCCAAGGCAAGGGTTCAGCGCCCAAATGTTCAAGTTATTTGTTCTTGTCATTAAACTAAACTTTATTGTGACCCTCTCTGGCTGTTATTGCACCGGTAGCGCTTCTCTTGGACCGGACTTTATCATTTCTACTGTCTATGAATCTCCAGGGCTTTGCCACTGCACTTCACTTAGCTATAATTCCTGCTGTGTGCCCTCATACTAGGAAAGGCCAGGGGAGAGATGGGGAGAGATGGGAGGAGGGTGGAGTGGAGTGGAAAAACGGATATGACAAAAGCAAGTGTTTTTCAATTTGCTTCTCAGATTTGCAATTTAATAAACACTCTCACAGCATGCACACACTCACACAGTGTCAGCAATTTCTGTGCCTCAGTATTTGTGTGCGTTCACTCTGTTCATTTCTACATAGCCTGTTGTAGAATGGTCAACAGTGTGATTGCATTATGATCTGATTGTCACCATGTTGAACATTTACTAATTCCATTTTTTTTTTTTACAGGCCTACTATAGAATACAGTATACTCTTAACCCACTTCTACAGGATCACCAGGCCTCTGGCTACTTCCCTCCTTTGTCATCCATCCAGCCCCATCTAAGATCCAAACCATTAACCTGTGGCCATGGTGAGAACCATTATTATTCTTTTTATTATGGAACTTTACGTCAAAGTTTTCGTTGAGGTGAAAAATGGAAAGTGTGGTGCCTGTTAAACTGTAATGAAAAGGGTTGTGATCCATGAGTGTTGCTTTGCCTCAGTGTGCTTTACGGAGGACAGAGAGAGGGCATCCTTCGCTGGGTTTTTGTCATTTACCCACATCTTTCCATTATTCCATATGCTCCTACCTTTCCATATGGATTCCACTCTCTCTAAGTGTTATCTGTGTTATTTAAGAAAAAGTGATTTCAATCGGAATTAAAAAATGTATTTGTCTGAAATGTGTTTGTGGATCATTAGGACGCTTTGACTGTTACAAAAACATTGGCATTTCCTAGTTACGCTCTGGACAAGAGGTGGTTGTTTTTACAGCATGTGTATTTTCCAACGGTTCTAGAAAATATAAACTGCAGATAAACGATGTGACATAAAACCGTAGCCCTTGTCCTGTCAAGCCTGGGTGGCTTCCAGGCTGAAACTGCCTTCACCTCCTGAATAGATAGAGGTAACATCCTTTTGTCCTCTGTGGAAAAAGAAGAAGATGTTTTGATGTGCTTTAGTAAGATGGTTGGATGGCTGGATTATGGCATTTTGCATCTTTATATGTATTTGTGCGGATCTGATGACACACTCCGCCAGCAAACCAATTTCAGTGGCAATAGGAAGCCTGGGTATGCCTGGGCATCGTGTTGTCATAGGTTCCCTGAAATGATTCTAGCATGATCAATCTACAATATTAATATGAATATCAACATTTCTGAGATTCATGTCTGATCTCAGATAAACACACAAGACAATAATAATTGTGTATAAAATTTGAATGTTTTTTCAGCCATTGTGGTTTGTGTCTGTGAGATGTATTAAAATCGAGTCCACCGCTGTTGGTCAAGCCTAAGGTCTGTCGCTGGTCTTAGGGAACCAACCATCACCCCTACATCTCCAACAACCCTTCTTCCCAATGAGGTAAAAAAAAGCACGTTTTTGCTCTTTAAGATGGCGGGACATAACCCGTCCATGGAACATAAACATGTCTGCTAGTTGGTGGAAGATGGATAGAGGCACACATGCCTGCCTTCATAAAAAGGTCTTTAAACCCTCGTTCAGATCTCCTTCCCATTCCCAAGGAAGGATGAGATTAAAGGAAGAAACAAGGGGAGCCGTGCGCCCGCCCCGCAGGCTTCTGGGTAAACGTAATGGATTGGCAGGAAAGTTTAAAAGCACCGAGGGGGGAGGCCATTATGCAGAACAGGGTTGGCTGATAGTAATCTGCGCCTTGTCTCTCAGCCGCCAAAGACAAAGAACACACGCCGAGGCCCTGATTGCTTCTTAAGAAGCTTCTCCCCATACTCCGCCATGATGGATTTCCGTATTTTGACTGTTAATATGTTTGAATGAAAATTATTTATACATTTTGGCGAGGTTGAGCGCCTCTCGCCGTGATTACTGCCTCGGAGAATGAGACCGGAGGAGCAGGAAATGTCCATGTCAGAGCCTGATGCATACCCAGATTATAGGCTGATTGCAGCTCAGATGAGCGCCGATGGAGAATCGTTCGCCCATGCCTGTGACAACTCCCTGTCCCTGACAAGGCCTTTTAGTTTTTCTGGTTATTGATGCATTCTGCATAAATGCAATCCGCCAGTGGTGTTGGTTGGCGGGATGGTTGGTAGGCTAGAGGGATGAGGTGATGGAGGGATGGGGGGATAAGGAGGTGTGGGGGGTATTTAATAAACTCTGAGGCAGGGTGGCAAGCGGCGGAGAGGGAGAGAAACCTGAGTGTTTTTTATCCGCCTCAGTTACTCGGCATGCCACGTCGACTAGGGAGCTGATCAAAAGTGAATGTCATGCAGGGGGATCTGCATGTGTGATGATGAAACCCAAGTAGACATTCATCAGGAGATAGCGTGGTGCTGGTTAACCAAGGAGATAGCGTGGTGCTGGTTAACCGAGGAGATAGCTTGGTGCTGGTTAACCGAGGAGATAGCGTGGTGCTGGTTCACCGAGGAGATAGCGTGGTGCTGGTTCACTGAGGAGATAGCTTGGTGCTGGTTAACCGAGGAGATAGCTTGGTGCTGGTTAACTGAGGAGACAGCTTAGTGCTGGTTCACTGAGGAGATAGCTTGGTGCTGGTTAACCGAGGAGATAGCGTGGTGCTGGTTCACCGAGGAGATAGCGTGGTGCTGGTTCACTGAGGAGACAGTGTGGTGCTGGTTAACCTAGGAGATAGCGTGGTACTGGTTCACTGAGGAGATAGCTTGGTGCTGGTTCACTGAGGAGATAGCGTGGTGCTGGTTCACTGAGGAGATAGTGTGGTGCTGGTTCACTGAGGAGATAGCTTGGTGCTGGTTAACCGAGGAGATAGCTTGGTGCTGGTTAACTGAGGAGACAGCTTAGTGCTGGTTAACTGAGGAGATAGCGTGGTGCTGGTTCACTGAGGAGATAGTGTGGTGCTGGTTCACCGAGGAGATATTGTGGTGCTGGTTCACCGAGGAGATAGCGTGGTGCTGGTTCACTGAGGAGATATTGTGGTGCTGGTTCACTGAGGAGATAGCGTGCTGCTGGTTCACTGACGATGAGAAGAATAGGTTGTGGGGAAGAGAGGAGTGGGAGATTAAGGGATTGGTGGGGGAGGGGGGGGGGGGTAAGGGTCTTTACCATCAGCAGGGAGGCAGTGTGTCATGGAGGTCAGATAGGGAATGGAGTCGTGTCTGGAATCACATTACAGATGCTGTGGATCCAGAGATAGTCGGATGTAGAGACATGGCCAGGGAATCCATGCTCTGTCTCTGTGAGCTCCAAATTGATACAGCAAGAAGTTAACGGGGCCTCCAAGGGTCTTCACTTCCAAGGACCCCTCAAAACCCCTTCCAACGAAGCCTAAATAATAGCGTATACATAATTCCATGTTCTCCTCTCTCCAGTTTTGATTCTATAGTCATAAACATTTTTGATTGGATTTCTCAAAGTGACCTCTGGAACAAAATGAAATGTTCTTATGCCATAGGACCAACATAAATACTTCAATAGCCACCAACTGAACCTCAAACTAACCTTCCACCAAGTTAGACCAACCTGAACCCAAGCCACTTCACAGTAAAATGGCATAAGCAATAAACAAGAAACAAATCTTCACAAACTCCCTCCCCTTCCCTCCCCTCTCCTCCACCCCTCTCTCACCTGTTACCCCCCCCCCCCCCCCCCCCAAGTAACAGGCAGGCGCTGTCTCTGTCTCTGTCTCTGTTTTGGGGCCGGATTTGAATAAGAGCCTTGTTTTATGAAACTGTGTAATTGGAAGGCAGTGATTTACTGCAGTGTATCCAGGGACTGCATCCAACAAAATATCTGGAAGCAGGGAATAATCACTTCCCGGCCTGCCAACGCATTCTATCTGGACACAGGTATATTTTAACCACCCCGTGTTGACAGTGTTGACTATTAGCCAGCAAATAAATTATTCAGTACTCACAAGGCAGGAGAAAAATTGAAAAATCTCCTTTCTCCCCTACTAGCCTATAACAGGACAAAGCCTGCGTGGCGGGGATGGGAGGGCAGAAAAAAAGAGGCAGTCATTTTTTGTTCAATTACAAAAGGCAAATATTTATTATTTATAAGTACTTTCCTTGTATGGGTTTAAATGTTATTTATGGACCTGTTGCATAGTGATTTCCAATGTAACTCATTATTTTTAGCCAGAGGGTGTTGTAAAAGAGCAAGGATATATTTAATGACACTCTGCTAGTCGGTGCAATTACAGTGTAATCATTATGTAAAATGTGCTATTAATTAAAGCAATTTCTAGGCTAAGGAACATTATTTTCTGCAGGGCTCTTCTCTGCTCCTCATCCCTCAGAAAGCAGCCAGCCAGCGAGCCTTCTGTTTTTCACGAAATACCTCTTTTATGTTGTGACTTGACTACATACATATTTATAAAAGAGATTTTCATCATGCACAGATTTAACCACGGCAGATTATTAATGTGGGGGATGTCCCACAAAAGGTTTGAAAGGCAATTAGGTTTCTTTCCAATCTTATCTTTCTGTTTTCGTCTTTTGGTGGTGATGACTATATTATAAAGAGCAATGTATTCAGAAACCATAATTATGCTTCTTTATTTAGGAAAAAAAGTATAATTCCTATTTCCACATTATTCTACATCTATAATATGCAGTTCAGTAATATACAAAGTATCTTAATGGTATATTTTATATATTGAGTTTAATTCAATGAGATTACAGAACATAGATATATCTTTGCATGCATTTTTACAAATGCAGTAACAAAATAGCTTCTCAAGTTATGTGATAATGCAGCCATACCAACGGACTTTACAAAGTCTTTCTTTAAACTTCCAGAATCTAATTGTCTTGTTCATCAGAAAGAAAATGTTGGTGTTGCAGAGATAATGTGGCCCTAATGTTACTGCTGAGCAGAGGGGTCATTGGCACTTCCATTGCTCTTCAGACGGAATCTGTTTTATTTACTTCTTGGTACAAAGAAAACGATTAAGAAAACAATTACATTTCAAGAAGAATACAATCCCTTTACATTGCAAATGCGAATGTTTGCTATTCAGAGAGTATTGGGCTGTAGACATAGATCTGTTACATTGGACAGTACACCAGAGGACTGAACAATGTCTATGGGTTTAATCCTTCCCTTGTTAGTGAGATGTTTACTCCTTCCCCTGTTAGTGAGATGTTTACTCCTTCCTTTGTTAGGGAGATGTTTACTCCTTCCCCTGTTAGTGAGATGTTTACTCCTTCCCTTGTTAGTGAGATGTTTACTCCTTCCCCTGTTAGTGAGATGTTTACTCCTCCCTTGTTAGTGAGATGTTTACTCCTTCCCCTGTTAGTGAGATGTTTACTCCTTCCCCTGTTAGTGAGATGTTTACTCCTTCCCCTGTTAGGGAGATGTTTACTCCTTCCCCTGTTAGGGAGATGTTTACTCCTTCCCCTGTTAGGGAGATGTTTACTCCTTCCCCTGTTAGTGAGATGTTTACTCCTTCCCTTGTTAGTGAGATGTTTACTCCTTCCCTTGTTAGTGAGATGTTTACTCCTTCCCCTATTAGTGGGATGTTTACTCCTTCCCCTATTAGTGAGATGTTCACTCCTTCCCTTGTTAGTGAGATGTTTACTCCGTCCCCTGTTAGTGAGATGTTTACTCCTTCCCTTGTTAGTGAGATGTTTACTCCTTCCCCTGTTAGTGAGATGTTTACTCCTTCCCCTGTTAGTGAGATGTTTACTCCTTCCCCTGTTAGTGAGATGTTTACTCCTTCCCCTGTTAGTGAGATGTTTACTCCTCCCTTGTTAGTGAGATGTTTACTCCTTCCCCTGTTAGTGAGATGTTTACTCCTTCCCCTGTTAGTGAGATGTTTACTCCTTCCCCTGTTAGTGAGATGTTTACTCCTTCCCCTGTTAGTGAGATGTAAGATCATGTGATCAGTAATATACTGCTACAGTATATGCGTTGCTTGTTTTTATGTTGTTGATATATGCATGTTATGCAACACTATATGCAACACTATTTGTAAAGATATAACTGGTACAGTTTATTTAAAAATGTTTTATTTAAACTTTATCTAACTAGGCAAGTAAGTTAAAAACAAATTCTTATTTACAATGACGGCCTCCACCGGCTGTGAAGGTTGTCAATGTCGTTCTCCTCCTCGGACGAGGAGGAGCATGGATCGGACCAAGATGCGGAGTAGGAGGTATTCATGATTTTAATGGCAAACCAACAAACACTACAAATTAACAAAACAACAAACGTGACTAACCTGCAACAGTCCTGTGTGGCCCAAACGCTAACACAGGAAACAAACACCCACAAAACACCAGTGAAACCCTGGCTGCCTTAGTATGACTCTCAGAGACAAACGATACACACCTGTCTCTAATTGAGAATCATACCAGGCCGAACACAAAACCCCACATAGAAATAGAAAACATAGACTGCCCACCCAACACTCACGCCCTGACCAATAAAGACATATAAAACAAGAGAAAACAGGTCAGGAACGTGACATAACCCCCCCTTAAGGTGCGAACTCCGGGCGCACCAGCACAAAGTCTAGGGGAGGGTCTGGGTGGGCATCTGACCACGGTGGTGGCTCAGGCTCTGGGCGAGGTCCCCACCCCACCATAGTCACTCCCCGCGTCCGTATCCCCCTCCCAATGACCACCCTCCAACTCAACCCACCTACATTTACATTTACATTTAAGTCATTTAGCAGACGCTCTTATCCAGAGCGACTTACAAATTGGTGCATTCACCTAATGACATCCAGTGGAACAGCCACTTTACAATAGTGCATCTAAATCTTTTAAGGGGGGGGGGGGGCAGAAGGATTGCTTTATCCTATCCTAGGTATTCCTTGAAGAGGTGGGGTTTCAGGTGTCTCCGGAAGGTGGTGATTGACTCCGCTGTCCTGGCGTCGTGAGGGAGTTTGTTCCACCATTGGGGTGCCAGAGCAGCGAACAGTTTTGACTGGGCTGAGCGGGAACTGTACTTCCTCAGTGGTAGGGAGGCGAGCAGGCCAGAGGTGGATGAACGCAGTGCCCTTGTTTGGGTGTAGGGCCTGATCAGAGCCTGAAGGTACTGAGGTGCCGTTCCCCTCACAGCTCCGTAGGCAAGCACCATGGTCTTGTAGCGGATGCGAGCTTCAACTGGAAGCCAGTGGAGAGAGCGGAGGAGCGGGGTGACGTGAGAGAACTTGGGAAGGTTGAACACCAGACGGGCTGCGGCGTTCTGGATGAGTTGTAGGGGTTTGATGGCACAGGCAGGGAGCCCAGCCAACAGCGAGTTGCAGTAATCCAGACGGGAGATGACAAGTGCCTGGATTAGGACCTGCGCCGCTTCCTGTGTGAGGCAGGGTCGTACTCTGCGGATGTTGTAGAGCATGAACCTACAGGAACGGGCCACCGCCTTGATGTTAGTTGAGAACGACAGGGTGTTGTCCAGGATCACGCCAAGGTTCTTAGCGCTCTGGGAGGAGGACACAATGGAGTTGTCAACCGTGATGGCGAGATCATGGAACGGGCAGTCCTTCCCCGGGAGGAAGAGCAGCTCCGTCTTGCCGAGGTTCAGCTTGAGGTGGTGATCCGTCATCCACACTGATATGTCTGCCAGACATGCAGAGATGCGATTCGCCACCTGGTCATCAGAAGGGGGAAAGGAGAAGATTAGTTGTGTGTCGTCTGCATAGCAATGATAGGAGAGACCGTGTGAGGTTATGACAGAGCCAAGTGACTTGGTGTATAGCGAGAATAGGAGAGGGCCTAGAACAGAGCCCTGGGGGACACCAGTGGTGAGAGCGCGTGGTGAGGAGACAGATTCTCGCCACGCCACCTGGTAGGAGCGACCTGTCAGGTAGGACGCAATCCAAGCGTGGGCCGCGCCGGAGATGCCCAACTCGGAGAGGGTGGAGAGGAGGATCTGATGGTTCACAGTATCGAAGGCAGCCGATAGGTCTAGAAGGATGAGAGCAGAGGAAAGAGAGTTAGCTTTAGCAGTGCGGAGCGCCTCCGTGATACAGAGAAGAGCAGTCTCAGTTGAGTGACTAGTCTTGAAACCTGACTGATTTGGATCAAGAAGGTCATTCTGAGAGAGATAGCAGGAGAGCTGGCCAAGGACGGCACGTTCAAGAGTTTTGGAGAGAAAAGAAAGAAGAGATACTGGTCTGTAGTTGTTGACATCGGAGGGATCGAGTGTAGGTTTTTTCAGAAGGGGTGCAACTCTCGCTCTCTTGAAGACGGAAGGGACGTAGCCAGCGGTCAGGGATGAGTTGATGAGCGAGGTGAGGTAAGGGAGAAGGTCTCCGGAAATGGTCTGGAGAAGAGAGGAGGGGATAGGGTCAAGCGGGCAGGTTGTTGGGCGGCCGGCCGTCACAAGACGCGAGATTTCATCTGGAGAGAGAGGAGAGAAAGAGGTCAAAGCACAGGGTAGGGCAGTGTGAGCAGAACCAGCGGTGTCGTTTGACTTAGCAAACGAGGATCGGATGTCGTCGACCTTCTTTTCAAAATGGTTGACGAAGTCGTCTGCAGAGAGGGAGGAGGGGGGGGGGAGGGGGAGGAGGATTCAGGAGGGAGGAGAAGGTGGCAAAGAGCTTCCTAGGGTTAGAGGCAGATGCTTGGAATTTAGAGTGGTAGAAAGTGGCTTTAGCAGCAGAGACAGAAGAGGAAAATGTAGAGAGGAGGGAGTGAAAGGATGCCAGGTCCGCAGGGAGGCGAGTTTTCCTCCATTTCCGCTCGGCTGCCCGGAGCCCTGTTCTGTGAGCTCGCAATGAGTCGTCGAGCCACGGAGCGGGAGGGGAGGACCGAGCCGGCCTGGAGGATAGGGGACATAGAGAGTTGGGACGGCGCGATACCATCCGAGTAGGGGCAGTGTGGGAAGTGTTGGATGAGAGCGAGAGGGAAAAGGATACAAGGTAGTGGTCGGAGACTTGGAGGGGAGTTGCAATGAGGTTAGTGGAAGAACAGCATCTAGTAAAGATGAGGTCAAGCGTATTGCCTGCCTTGTGAGTAGGGGGGGAAGGTGAGAGGGTGAGGTCAAAAGAGGAGAGGAGTGGAAAGAAGGAGGCGGAGAGGAATGAGTCAAAGGTAGACATGGGGAGGTTAAAGTCACCCAGAACTGTGAGAGGTGAGCCGTCCTCAGGAAAGGAGCTTATCAAGGCATCAAGCTCATTGATGAACTCTCCAAGGGAACCTGGAGGGCGATAAATGATAAGGATGTTAAGCTTGAAAGGGCTGGTAACTGTGACAGCATGGAATTCAAAGGAGGCGATAGACAGATGGGTAAGGGGAGAAAGAGAGAATGACCACTTGGGAGAGATGAGGATCCCGGTGCCACCACCCCGCTGACCAGAAGCTCTCGGGGTGTGCGAGAACACGTGGGCAGACGAAGAGAGAGCAGTAGGAGTAGCAGTGTTATCTGTGGTGAGCCATGTTTCCGTCAGTGCCAAGAAGTCGAGGGACTGGAGGGACGCATAGGCTGAGATGAGCTCTGCCTTGTTGGCCGCGGATCGGCAGTTCCAGAGGCTACCGGAGACCTGGAACTCCACGTGGGTCGTGCGGGCTGGGACCACCAGGTTAGGGTGGGCGCGGCCACGCGGTGTGAGGCGTTTGTATGGTCTGTGCAGAGAGGAGAGAACAGGGATAGACAGACACATATTTGACAGGCTACAGAAGAGGCTACGCTAAAGCAAAGGAGATTAGAATGACAAGTGGGCTACACGTCTCGAATGTTCAGAAAGTTAAGCTTACGTAGCAAAAAATCAATAAAATTAAAAATCTTATTGACTAAAATGATATAGTACTGCTGGCTGGTGAAGTAGCCTGGCTAGCAGTAGCTGCGTTGTTGAAAGTGAAGCTGGCTAGGTGACCTCGACAGTTTCTCTAAACTACACAATTATCATGGATTCAAGGACAGCAAAGACAACTAGCTAACACTACGCTAATCAAGTCGTTCCGTTGTAATGTAAGCTTCTACAGTGCTGCTATTCGGTAGAAGTTGGCTAGCTAGCAGTGTTAGCTAGCAGTGTTGGCTAGGTAGGAGGACGGCAGCGAGGCAGGCGAAACTAGCTGGCTAGCTAACCGATAATTACTCAAAGTTACACAATTATCTTAGATACAAAGCTAGCAAAGAAAACTATGTAGCTAGCTAACACTACACAAAACAAGTCGTTCCGTTGTATTGTAATCGTTTCTACAATGCTCTTCGGTGGCAGGCTGGCTAGCTAGCAGTGTTGGCTACGTTGCGTTAATTTCGAACGAAAATAGCTCGCTAGCGAACCTCAATAACGACGCAATTATGTTTGATAAAAGACGGCTATGTAGCTAGCTAAGATCAAACAAATCGAACCGTTGTACTGTAATGAAAATGAAAATCAGACCGTTGTACTATAATGAAATGTAATGAAAAGTTATACTACTATTCGGTAGACGGTGGACGTTTGCTAGCTGCTGGGCAGATAGCAGTGGACAACGAGACGACGAAATACGATAATTACGCAGTTATCTTTGATACACAGACGGCTATGTAGCTAGTTAAGAAGAAATTGCTAAGGTTGGACAAATTAAATCGTTGTACTATAATGAAATGTAATGAAAAGTTATAAAAGTTATAAAAGTTATACTACCTGCAGAGCGAATGCAGAGCGAATGCAAACGCGACCACTCGCCCCAAACCTAAATGAAGGGGCAGCATCGGGATAAGGGCCAGCACCGGGATAAGGGGCAGCAGCTCCGGGATAAGGGGCAGCAGCTCCGGGAGAAGGGGCAGCAGCTCCTGGAGAAGGGGCAGCAGCTCCGGGAGAAGGGGCAGCAGCTCCGGGAGAAGGGGCAGCAGCTCCGGGAGAAGGGGCAGCAGCTCCGGGAGAAGGGGCAGCAGCTCCGGGATAAGGGGCAGCAGCTCCGGGATAAGGGGCAGCAGCTCCGGGATAAGGGGCAGCAGCTCCGGGATAAGGGGCAGCAGCTCCGGGATAAGGGGCAGCTGCTCCGGGATAAGGGGCAGCTGCTCCGGGATAAGGGGCAGCTCCCGACTGAGTGGCAGCTCATGACTGGAGGGCAGCTCATGACTGGAGGGCAGCTCATGACTGGAGGGCAGCTCATGACTGGAGGGCAGCTCATGACTGGAGGGCAGCTCATGACTGGCTGGCGTCTCTGGCAGCTCCTGACTGACGGCTCTAGCGGCTCCTGACTGACGGACGGCTCTACTGGCTCGGGACAGACGGACGGCTCTACTGGCTCGGGACAGACGGGCGGCTCTAATGGCTCGTGGCAGACGGATGACTCAGATGGCGCTGGGGAGACAGATGGCTCAGATGGCGCTGGGCAGACGGATGGCTCAGATGGCGCTGGGCAGACAGATGGCTCAGATGGCGCTGGGCAGACAGATGGCTCAGACGGCGCTGGGCAGACGGATAGCTCAGATGGCGCTGGGCAGACGGATGGCTCAGATGGCGCTGGGCAGACAGATGGCTCAGATGGCGCTGGGCAGACGGATGGCTCAGACGGCGCTGGGCAGACGGATGGCTCAGACGGCGCTGGGCAGACGGATGGCTCAGACGGCGCTGGGCAGACGGATGGCTCAGACGGCGCTGGGCAGACGGATGGCTCAGACGGCGCTGGGCAGACGGATGGCTCAGACGGCGCTGGGCAGACGGATGGCTCAGACGGCGCTGGGCAGACGGATGGCTCAGACGGCGCTGGGCAGACGTATGGCTCAGATGGCGCTGGGCAGACGGATGGCTCAGATGGCGCTGGGCAGACGGGCAGTTCAGGCGCCGCTGGGCAGACGGGCAGTTCAGGCGCCGCTGGGCAGACGGGCAGTTCAGGCGCCGCTGGGCAGACGGGCAGTTCAGGCACCGCTGGGCAGACGGGCAGTTCAGGCACCGCTGGGCAGACGGGCAGTTCAGGCACCGCTGGGCAGACGGGCAGTTCAGGCACCGCTGGGCAGACGGGCAGTTCAGGCACCGCTGGGCAGACGGGCAGTTCAGGCACCGCTGGGCAGACGGGCAGTTCAGGCACCGCTGGGCAGACGGGCAATTCAGGCACCGCTGGGCAGACGGCAGACTCTGGCCGGCTGAGACGCACTATAGGCCTGACGCGTGGTGCCGGAACTGGAGGTACCGGGCTGAGGGCACGCACCTCAGGGCGAGTGCGGGGAGGAGGAACAGGGCTCTGGTGATGCACTGGAAGCCTGGTGCGTGGTGTAGGCACTGGTGGTACTGGGCTGGGGCGGGAAGGTGGCGCCGGATATACCGGACCGTGAAGGAGGACACGCGCTCTTGAGCACCGAGCCTCTCCAACCTTACCAGGTTGAATGGTCCCCGTAGCTCTGCCAGTGCGGCGAGGTGGAATAGCCCGCACTGGGCTATGCAGGCGAACTGGGGACACCACCTGTAAGGCTGGTGCCATGTACGCCGGCCCCAGGAGACGTACTGGAGGCCAGATACGTTGGGCCGGCTTCATGAGATCCGGCTCGATGCCCAACCTAGCCCTCCCAGTGCGGCAAGGTGGAATTGCCCGCACTGGGCTAAGCACGCGTACTGGGGACACCGTGCGCTTTACCGCATAACACGGTGTCTGACCAGTACGACGCCCTCTCACTCCACGGTAAGCCCGGGGAGTTGGCTCAGGTATCCAACCCGGCTTCGCCACACTCCCCTTTATCCCCCCCCCCCCAAGAAATTTTTGGGTGAGCCTCTCGGGTTTCCAGCCACTCTGCCTTGCAAGCGCCTCATAATGCCGCCTCTCCGCTTTCGCTGCCTCCAGCTCCGCTTTGGGGCGGCGACACTCCACTGGCTGTGCCCAGGGTCCTTTACCGTCTAGGATCTCCTCCCAAGTCCATTCCTCTTCTCTCCATTGCTTTGGTTCTTGCCGTCCTTCTCCAATCCGCTTGGTCCTGGTTTGGTGGGTGTTTCTGTAAAGGTTGTCAATGTCGTTCTCCTCCTCAGACGAGGAGGAGCATGGATTGGACCAAGATGCGGAGTAGGAGGTATTCATGATTTTAATGGCAAACCAACAAACACTACAAATTAACAAAACAACAAACGTGACTAACCTGCAACAGTCCTGTGTGGCCCAAACGCTAACACAGGAAACAAACACCCACAAAACACCAGTGAAACCCTGGCTGCCTTAGTATGACTCTCAATCAGAGACAAACGATACACACCTGTCTCTAATTGAGAATCATACCAGGCCGAACACAAAACCCCACATAGAAATAGAAAACATAGACTGCCCACCCAACACTCACGCCCTGACCAATAAAGACATATAAAACAAGAGAAAACAGGTCAGGAACGTGACACCGGCCAAACACTCCCCTAACCCGGACAACGCTGGGCCAATTGTGAGCCGCCCTTGGGACTCCCAATCACGGCCGGTTGTGATACAGCCCGTGATCAAACCCGGGTCTGTAGTGATGCCTCCAACACTGCGATGCAGTGTCTTAGACCGCTGCACCACTCAAGGACCCAATACAGTACAGTAGACTAAGGCATATGCGACAGTACACACTGTGTGTTCGGCCCTATATGATTATGTATATTATGTAAATATATGCTAGGAAGCAAAGTCCACTTTGTCAGCATAATTTTGTAAATGTATGATACCCAATATCATCAGATTATTATTGATTATGACAATAATGCGTGCTACGAGGCTTTCGGGAAACTTACCCACCTATTTATAGAGACCCATAGACCATATTTATAAAAAATAATTTAACCTTTATTTAACGTGGCAAGTCAGTTAAGAACAAATTCTTATTTACCATGATGGCCTACACCGGCCAAACCCTCCCCTAACCCGGACGACACTGGGCCAATGGTGAGCCTCCCTATGGGACTCCCAATCACGGCCGGTTGTGATACAGCCTGGATTATTCTACATCAGGTCAGACGCCCTCCCTCCCTGATCCCCAGCAATCCTCTCTCAAGAAGGGTTTCCATTCATTCATAAACCTGTAGAATATCCCTATCTAAGATCCCTATCTAAGATCACTATCTAAGATCACTATCTAAGATCCCTATCTAAGATCCCTATCTAAGATCCCTATCTAAGATCCCTATCTAAGATCCCCATCTAAGATCCCTATCTAAGATCCCTATCTAAGATCCCTATCTAAGATCCCTATCTAAGATCCCTATCTAAGATCCCTATCTAAGATCCCTATCTAAGATCACTATCTCTGTCTTTCTAAACCAGGGGTGTCAAACACATGTCCAATCCGGCCCGCAGGTGGTTTGAGTCAAAAATGAAAGAGGGAAAACTAATTCAATATACTTCAAAATGACTAAAACGAAATTGTGACTGTGTAGAAATGGTAATGGACCTACATTCATACAGTTTCTTGACTGTGTCCAGCTTGCTAATAATCAACTATGTGAAAGCTAGACAGTCAGGGAGCATAGAAAATTCCCCAAACAATGGATAGACTATCTTTAGCAAATTTTGGCTGTTGAAGACCGAATGCGGCCCCCGGGGAAAAATGTGTTTGACACCCAGAGATGTTTGACACCCGACGATGATCTATACCATCTCTGGAAACAACCTCAGTTGGGACCACAATGCCTTGCTGTTATCAGGACTGACCAAAGGAGTTGAGCTCCTTCTGTCCGTGTCTAATCTGCTGACTGTCTGAGGGCCTTACTGTGGCTCGTCCATGGAGGGCACACTCTAACCTTAGTAATCCGTCTGTATTGTCATTCTATAAGCTTATCCACACCAACTTTTGTATGTATGTTTCTAAAGAATTTTGTAAATACGTCACAGAAGTTTTTCATAGAACTAACCTCATCAGAAACATGATGATGATGATAATCAGGAACCAGTAGTTTACCAGGGTGTGTCATACCTACTACCATTTGCTTAGATTGTTCTGCCAGATCAGTGCTCATCCAACAGGCCAACAAGTCTCATCTGCAGTGCATATCCACACCGTGTAGGCATAGATACACACACATGCACACTCCACAGGCTCCAGCCACAACCTCCCATACTCCCTCCCCTTATCCCCACCCCCCTCTCATCATCATCAGATTTTTTCAATTTGCGAAGTATCAGCAGGTTAATATTATTATCAGGCAGACGAGAGGCGGTAACATGATCCTTATCACAGGTAGGAATTACTAGATTTATACTGACTGGTTTATTTGTGCCGGCCAGACGGATTGTGGCACGGCCTTTTAATCCATTAAACCGCGGTGAGGTGTCAAATTAGGCTGCTTCATTAATATACCATACACCAGCACATTATGACTGGAGTGATAGAGGGAAAATAGAATTAGAGAGAGATAGAGAGAGCGAGAGGGGAGAGACATTCAGAGAGAGAAATAGTAGTAGAGGGAGGGAAGGATAGGGGGAGGGAGGAGGAGAGAGAGAGTAGTAGATAGATGGAGGGGGGTAGGGGGAAGAGAGAGAGAGTGGTAGATAGATGGAGGGGGAGGGAGGAGGAGAGAGAGAGTGGTAGATAGATGGAGGGGGAGGGAGGAGGAGAGAGAGTAGTAGATAGATGGAGGGGGGAGGAAGGAGGAGGAGAGAGAGAGAGAGTGGTAGATAGATGGAGGGGGGAGGGAGGAGGAGAGAGAGAGAGAGTAGTAGATAGATGGAGGGGGGAGGGAGGAGGAGAGAGAGAGAGAGTAGTAGATAGATGGAGGGGGGTAGGGGGAAGAGAGAGAGAGTGGTAGATAGATTGAGGGAGGGGGTAGGGGGAGGAGAGAGAGAGTAGTAGATAGATGAAGGGGGGAGGAAGGAGGAGAGAGAAAGAGAGAGTAGTAGATAGATGGAGGGGGTAGGGGGGAAGAGAGAGAGTAGTAGTAGATAGATGGAGGGGGTAGGGGGGAAGAGAGAGAGTAGTAGATAGATGGAGGGGGGAGGGAGGAGGAGAGAGAGAGGGAGTAGTAGATAGATGGAGGGGGTAGGGGGGAAGAGAGAGAGTAGTAGATAGATTGAGGGGGGTAGGGGGGAAGAGAGAGAGTAGTAGATAGATGGAGGGGGGTAGGGGGAAAGAGAGAAAGTAGTAGATAGATTGAGGGGGTAGGCGGGAAGAGAGAGAGTAGTAGATAGATTGAGGGGGGTAGGGGGGGAAGAGAGAGAGTAGTAGATAGATGGAGGGGGTTAGGGGGGAGGAGAGAGAGTAGTAGATAGATTGAGGGGGGTAGGGGGGAAGAGAGAGAGTAGTAGATAGATTGGGGGGGGTTAGGGGGGAAGAGAGAGAGTAGTAGATAGATTGAGGGGGTAGGGGGGAAGAGAGAGAGTAGTAGATAGATTGAGGGGGGGTAGGGGGGAAGAGAGAGAGTAGTAGATAGATGGAGGGGGTAGGGGGGAAGAGAGAGAGAGTAGTAGATAGATGGAGGGGGTTAGGGGGGAAGAGAGAGAGTAGTAGATAGATGGAGGGGGGTAGGGGGGAAGAGAGAAAGTAGTAGATAGATTGAGGGGGTAGGCGGGAAGAGAGAGAGTAGTAGATAGATTGAGGGGGTAGGCGGGAAGAGAGAGAGTAGTAGATAGATGGAGAGGGTAGGGGGGAAGAGAGAGAATAGTAGTAGATAGATGGAGGGGGGTAGGGGGGAAGAGAGAGAGTAGTAGATAGATTGGGGGGGGGGGGGTAGGGGGGAAGAGAGAGCGTAGTAGATAGATTGAGGGGGTAGGGGGGAAGAGAGAGAGAGTAGTAGATAGATGGAGGGGGGTAGGGGGGAAGAGAGAGAGTAGTAGATAGATGGAGCGGGAGGGAGGAAGAGAGAGAGTAGTAGAGGGAGGGAAGGAGCTGACTGTTCATCAAGTAGAGATTATTATTATTCCTTCTCCTAGAGATGAGCAAATTATAAGCACACACACCTTCTTTATCTGTTTGGATAAGAGGGGGGCTGCCGTGTGGGCCGGGTGATGGATGACTGTGTTTACAGATGAGGGTGATAATGTTAAGCAGTGCAGCATTAAGCATCAATTTGCCACAGAGCCAGACCCGGGCTCCAGGCCGGGTTGGTCAGACACTAAACGAGCCCCAGACTGATGAGGTCTCCCTGGGCACCAGATTGCCTAATCTTCCCCTACTCCTCCAGATTGATAGAGTCACTGCTCACGGCGGAGATTGCAATGAGAGGACTAAGGTTGACTCTCTGTGTTATCTGTGGTTATTGTACAACAAGTGAAGGCCAGGGTCAGTGGGCATCTCCATGGAAGAATGACTTGAGGGATAATGGAGACATGGATGAAATTGGGGGAGAACAACAATGGTCCCAAATTATTTTGATATGTAGATATTATGATCCCTAGGATTGTTGGTGAGTTCCTAGAAGGACTTTTTGTTTGCAGTTTCAGCCCTGACTGTAGAAGGAGGGACATGTAATGTTGCTCTTTTTGTCTTTTCGTCAATGTTTGCTGTGTGTGTATGTAGCACGGCATCACCATGATGTTTGGCAGCATAATATCTATCAGCAGATTCCCCAAAATGAGTTTTTATTTGTTTGATTGAACCTTTATTTTAACAGGATATATATATATATATATATATATATATATATATATATATATATATATATATATATATATATATATATATACAGTGGGGAGAACAAGTATTTGATACACTGCCGATTTTGCAGGTTTTCCTACTTACAAAGCATGTAGAGGTCTGTAATTTTTATCATAGGTACACTTCAACTGTGAGAGACAGAAAATCACATTGTATGATTTTTAAGTAATTAATAGTCTTCCAATGGGAAGACCCATTTGAGACCAAGCTTTACAGGTGCTTTGTAAAGTAGGGCCTTGTAAACAAACGTAGAGTAATGTAGAGATCTACGGGTCTTTAACGAAGTCCAACCAATTTTTGGATACAGGATAACAGAAGGTCACTCAGTTATATGTGTTGTCTTGTCTCATGATGATAATACATGTACAGGTAACTGCCAAAATAAAGGGAACACTGTAAATGAGGGATACAAAGTGTATTGAAAGCAGGTGAGACCATTATTTTGGCTACCATGGCTAGAAGATCTCAGTGACTTTGAAAGAGGGGTTTTAAAGGGTGTGTGTGTGTGTGTGTGTGTGTGTGTGTGTGTGTGTGTGTGTGTGTGTGTGTGTGTGTGTGTGTGTGTGTGTGTGTGTGTGTGTGTGTGTGTGTGTGTGTGTGTGTGTGTCAGCCACCAGAGCTCAACACAATTGAACACTTATGGGAGATTCTGGAGTGGCGACTGAGACAGTGTTTTCCACCACCATCAACAAAACACCAAATTATGGAATTGTTCATAGAAGAATGGTGTCGCATCCCTCCAATAGAGTTGGTAGAATCTAAGGTGCATTGAAGTTGTTCTAGTGACTCGTGGTGCCCAGCGCTCTATAAAGACACCTTATGTTGGTGTTTGCTTTATTTTGGCAGTTACCTGTATATCTGCAGGAAAACGTTAGGATGAAATATTGACTACATATTTTCCTTTATTATTATCCAAGTTACTGAGAAAATGGATGGGTTTCTTTCTGAGACCTTTAAACAAGTGTAGCTACTATAAAGAGATCCTCTGTTCCTCAACCTATCAGCATTTACGTTGTGTAATAATTATTTTGTATGGAATGATTACATTATGTTTGTGTTGGAGTGTTACAGGTTGTGCCCTTGGTCGTAGTTTGAGATTCGTTTTGAGTGTTATTTCAGATACTATTGTTTCGGGTATCTACTTATACAATACGTTGTGACACTAATTTAATAGCACCAAGCATATTTAAAAGATGTTCCTTTGCCTAACCAATGGGGTAAACAGGAAGTAAACACTGAGCAGACTAAGTCTGTATGCACCCAAAGTGAGTTTAATAAACAGCAGAAACTTCAGTTTTTTCCCAGTCAAAATACATCAATCTTCCCAGACTCAAAGAGCAGAAAGAAAAATGAAAGAAGAAAGGTTAAATGTCTGCATTAGAATGTGTGTCCCCAAGCATGTTAAAGAGCTTGGCATGGGGATGGGGGGCCTCGACGACACCTTGTCATCCTTCTCCTGTCACAGGAAATAGATTGATGGATCACTTCCTGGTGTCACTGCTGTGGACTGGTGACAATCAGCCAAATGATAGTGTCTGCCTGCCTACATATCTGTAATTGATAGCCCAAACTCCAAACACTCTCTTCTCCAGTTGCTATGATGGAACATTGGATTGAAATCACTCCCGATGAGGTGGAGCCAAGACCATTTGTTATTTACCTCCCTCCCTGCTCGCGTTCTGCTCTGCACCATTCCTCCGTCTCCCCCCGACCGCCCCTCTCCCTCCCTCCCTCCACCCCTATCCACGCTCCTTCGCCTCTGCCGGAATTTTCGCCACAAGAACACATTATGGTAATCCAACAGTATGTGTGTATAGGAATCAATCAAGGGAAAAGCCATCCCAAGAGTTATGACACGGCAAAGTCTGTTTGTAACTTTTGATTAATGGTAGATTTTCGGTTTTCTAAATTGAGAACGAGGCGGACTGTGGAGGACAGGGGATGGGAAATGGTGGGATGTTGGGATGGGTTTGAACCCACCCAGTATTTCCATTTAGATGTGGGAGAAAGAGGAGGGGACACGCACGCTGCTCGCAGGGCCTGCTGCACCCACTGGCCCTGAGCTGAGCCCATTTCCCTGACCATGTATGTATGTCGTCGTCGTAGCGATGGATGCCCCCTTCCCTCAGCCTCTCATCAGCATCACCAGGCACCTTGGAGCCGCAGCATCGAGAGCCTGGGAGGACTGATTTATAAAGTTGTTTTGGCAATTTGCTGTTATGTTATTTCCATGCCATATAAATACATATATCTATCGCAGCATACAGGTATTATCAGGGCTGTAATGGATTAGCATCAGAAAGCTGTTAAGGGGATACTTGGGATGTTTGGCAGGACGTTAGTGGATAGGCGCTTTAACACAAGATACTAATGTGGACATTAATCCTGCTGGTATGAGGGGAAAAGCCAGAGGAAAGGTTTTGTATTGAACAGTGGGTGTTTTTGTACACATGAACTGTACATGTTTCCTTATCAGAGGAGGCTGGTGGGTGAAGCTATAGGAGGACGGTATTTGGTATTTTGGTATTTTATTAGGATCCCCATTAGCTGTTGCAAAATCAGCAGCTACTCTTCCTGGGGTCCACACAAAACATGAAACATAATATAGAATTACATAATCCAGAACATCAATAGACAAGAGCAGCTCAAGGACAGAACTACATCAATTTTGTAAAAAGGCACACATACCTACATATCAATACATACACACAAACTATCTAGGTCAAATAGGGGAGAGGCGTTGTGCTGCGAGGTGTTGCTTTATCTGTTTTTTGAAACCAGGTTTGCTGTTTATTTGAGGAATATGAGATGGAAGGAAGTTCCATGCAAAAAAGGCTCTATATATACTGTATGCTTTCTTGAATTTGTTCTGGAGTTGGGCACGGTGAAAAGACCCCTGGTGGCTTGTCTGGTGGGATAAGTGTGTGTGTCAGAGCTGTGTGTAAATTGACAATGCAAACAATTTGGGATTTTCAACACATTAATGTTTCTTTTAAAAAGAAGAAGTGATGCAGTCCGTCTCTCCTCAACTCTTAACCAAGAGAGACTGGCATGCATAGTATTTATATTAGCCCTCTGATTACAATTAAGAGCAAAACGTGCCGCTCTGTTCTGGACCAGCAGCAGCTAAATAGGTCTTTCCTTGCAACACTGGACCACATGACTGGACAATAATCAAGATAAGACTAAACTAGAGCCTGTAGAACTTGCTTTTTGGAGTGTGGTGTCAAAAAAGCAGAGCATTTCTTTATTACTGCTAGACCTCTCCCCATCTTTACGACCATTGAATCTATATGTTTTGACCATGACAGTTTACAATCTAACGAGACGCCAAGTAATTTAGTCTCCTCAACTTGTTCAACAGCCACACCATTCATTACCAGATTCAGCTGAGGTCTAGCACTTAAGGAATGATTTGTACCAAATACAATGCTTTTAGTTTTAGAGATGTTCAGGAGCAGTTTATTACTGGTCATCCATTCCAAAACAGACTGCAACTCTTTGTTAAGTGTTTCAGTGATTTCATTAGCTGTGGATGCTGATGCATATGTGGTTGAATCATCAGAATACATGTACACACATGCTATGTTTAATGGCAGTGGGCAAGTCATTGGTAAAAATAGAAAAGAGTAGAGGGCTTAGAGAGCTGCCCTGCGGTACACCACTTTACATGTTTGACATTATAGAAGCTTCCATTAAAGAAAACCCTTTGAGTTCTATTAGATATATAGCTCTGAATCTACGATATGGCAGAAGTTGAAAAGCCATAGCACATTTTCAACAACAGGTTATGGTCAATAATATCAAAGGCTGCACTGATATCTAACAGTACCGCTCCCACAATCTTCTTATTATCAATTTCTTTCAACCAATCATCAGTCATTTGTGTCAGTGCAGTACATGTTAAGTGCCCTTCTCTATAAACATGCTGAAAGTCTGTCTTTAATTTGTTTACAGAGAAATAGCATTGTATTTGGTCAAACACAATTTTTTCCAACAGTTTGCTAAGAGCTGGCAGCAAGCTGATAGGTCTGCTGTTAGAACCAGTAAAGGTCGCTTTACCACTCTTGGGTAGTGGAATTACTTTGGCTTCCCTCCAGGCCTGAGGACAAAGACTTTCCTGTAGGCTCATTGTAATGGCTGGAATGGAATAAATGGAACAGAGTCAAACATGTGGTTTCCATATGTTTGATATCATTCCATTAAATCATTCCATTAATTCCATTCCAGCCATTACAATGAGCCTGTCCTCCTATGGCTCTTCACACCAGCCTCCATTGTTCCTTATCAAAGAGAAAGTAACAAGGATAATTTTTGTTGGTACAAAATCCATTATTTATCTCAATTACTCTCATTACAGATAAAAAAGGTTTGCTCCTTCTTTAATAATTCAATTATTATGTTTCCTAGTTAAAACTGTTGCAAGTCTCAAGGCCCATGGAAGGAACATTTTAGGTTTCTGAATTGTGTTGGTTTAAGTACAATCTTTACCCACGCCAACACATTACTCCCAGCTTAAACATAACAACACACAGATCCAAGAACCCTCAACCGTATTGGAACTTCTGCAGATATTTAGGTTTGCAAATCTCCATTATGCCCTTTCTAATGTTGTCATTAGCAATCAGCTCACTGTGAAAACAGGGCGGCGGGGGGGAGGGAAATCATTTGAACCTGTGTCTTTTCCATAGATCATCCGGTGCTGAGGGGGGTCAGGGGTGACAGCTCGGGTCAATACCGCAGGCCTGGAGGGGCGCGTGGCATTACCCACGGGGGTTTGGGGTGGGGTCGCCAAGGATCAGCCAGCGTTACCGTGGAGTCGGCACAATTCTGACAATGGGGGGGGGGGGGGGGTTAGATAGTAGATAGTTGCTGACAGTGCCAGCCCCAGCTCCTGGGTCATACATGGTCATTGTTGACACCCTCCTCCTCCTCAACCCTACCTGCCTGTCCCCTCAGAGCAGGATGGTGTGACAGGGGGCTGAGGTATTGAAGGGTGTGACGGGCCATCAGCAGGCGCCTCTTTTCTCTCTGTCCTCCTGTCCTTTACTGCCAGCCTGCTCCCTCCTTTTACGCCACTCACTCAGGGGGCATGGCACCGCACCACGCCGCGGGCCTGACGCAAGGGATATCGAGTTATTGATCCAGTGTTTCTGTCTGAGAATTGTGTTGTGTCAGTATGAGTCAATGAGTTATCGATACAGTGGACTTCAACAGCCCACCATTGATCCCCAAACACCAACTGCATGCAAGTCAGGTAAAAACACACACTTCAAAACAGTGAAGGCTTGTTTCTAGGCATTTGTTTGTTTCCATACAGTTTGTCAAGTTTCCTCCAAAGACCGCCAAGGACTCCTCAAATGAATATGGTACAGAACTACTCCATAAGCCGATGTGTTGACATTATGAGCACCTTTGATATGTATATACACTTACCTGACAGTTTATTAGGTACACTCATCTAGTACCGGGTCGGACCCCCCTTTGCCTCCAGAACAATCTGAATTATTCAGCCATGGATTCTAAAAGTAGGAAATGTTCCACAGGGATGTTGGTCCATGCTGACGCGATGGCAACACAAAGTTGCTGCCATCTGCCTGTCCCTTGACACCAGGCTGGATGGGTCCATGGACTCATGCTGCTTACACCAAATCCTGACTCTGCCATCAGCATGACGCAACAGAACCGTGATTTGGCAGACCAGGCAATGTTTTTCCACTTCTCAGTTGTCCAGTGTTGGTGATCGTGTGTAGCAGATAGAAGTGGAACCCAGTGTGGTTGTCTGCTGCAATAGACCTTCCATAACAAGGATCGACGAGTTGTTCCGAGATGCCGTTCTGCACACCACTGTTGTACTGCGCCATTATTTGTCGGTTTCTGGCACGCCTGTTAGCTTGCACGTTTCTTGCCATTCTCCTTCAACCTCACTCATAAACAAGCTGTTTGCGCCCACTGGATGCTGACTGGATGTTTGTTGCAACATTGTCGAGAAACTCTAGACACTGTCATGTGTGAAAGCCTAAGAGGGCAGCCGTTTCTGAGATACTGGATCCGGCGTGCCTGGCACCAACAATCATACCACGCTCAAGGTCATTGAGGTCACTTGTTTTGCCCATTCTAATGTTCAGTCGAACAGTAACTGAATGCCTCGATGCCTGTCTGCCTGCTTTATATAGCAAGCCATGCCCACTGTTTGTAGGAGCGATCCATTTTCATGAACGGAGTGGTGTACCTAATAAACTGTCCGGTGAGTGTGCGCACACTAGCGAGGAGATATGATGATAATGTTTTGGTTCTCTGAGCAGAGTAATAGAAAATCTAGATGGATTTAAAAGACAGTTACAGATGTGAAGACATTCCAAATGGAGACGTTTCCAGGTAGGGACCATTTGGAATGGAAAATAGGTCATAAACTCCATTTGTTCCTCCATGTCCCCATCTCATGACAAATGGCTTTACAACTTGCTTTGCCTTAACTGGTTCCAGAAGGATTTAGAAGTTTTGTAACTTGTCAGTGGGATATGAAGTTCATGCCATTGTTTTCTCTCATAGTTCAATATGTTCCTAGTCATTCAGACAGGGCTGATAGAGAGGATTTGGGTTATTAGACCTCTGGTTATTAGACCTCTGGTTATTAGACCACTGGCTGAGACCCAGGGTGTTCCTATTGGGCAGGGGCCGAATGGGGATAACTGGTGGTAGAATAGGTTGTATGTGTGTGTGTGTGTGTGTGTGTGTGTGTGTGTGTGTGTGTGTGTGTGTGTGTGTGTGTGTGTGTGTGTGTGTGTGTGTGTGTGTGTGTGTGTGTGTGTGTGTGTGTGTGCGAGGGTGTGTCTAGGCACATGCTTTCTTCTCTGTGTGTTAATCCACTTTCAGTCCACTGCCCCGGGGGCCTGAGAGAGCATCAGATCTCATCACCCAGAGAGCCTCACTCACTTTGACTCCATCACTACCAACTGTCTTTAAACTGCACAAAACATCAACTCAATCTGCTGTCCAGCCCACCTGATAGGTTTCAGACAACTGTAACTTCTCTGTGGAACCTGGAATAATGGCGGCTGAGGCCGACAGGACAGAAGGACGAAATACAAAGTGGGGGAGGGAATGGCCGTGGACATACCTGTAGGCCAAACACACACTATACTATCCTATCCGCCCGTCCGTGGAAAAGCCATTTACGGACCGCCAAGAGGTCAAGCTCTAAAGTGTAGCAGAGAAAAGACAGTGGGTCTGATGTGTTCTCTCTCTCCAGGCCTGGCTGCGATGAGATGTGATGTGTCCTCTCTCTCCAGGCCTGGCTGCGATGAGATGTGATGTGTTCTCTCTCCAGGCCTGGCTGCGATGAGATGTGATGTGTCCTCTTTCTCTCCAGGCCTGGCTGCGATGAGATGTGATGTGTCCTCTCTCTCCAGGCCTGGCTGTGAGGAGATGTGACGTGTCCTCTCTCTCCAGGCCTGGCTGTGAGGAGATGTGATGTGTCCTCTCTCTCCAGGCCTGGTTGTGAGGAGATGTGATGTGTCCTCTCTCTCCAGGCCTGGCTGCGATGAGATGTGATGTGTCCTCTCTCTCCAGGCCTGGCTGTGAGGAGATGATACGTGTCCTCTCTCTCCAGGCCTGGTTGTGAGGAGATGTGATGTGTCCTCTCTCTCCAGGCCTGGCTGTGAGGAGATGTGATGTGTCCTCTCTCTCCAGGCCTGGCTGTGAGGAGATGTGATGTGTCCTCTCTCTCCAGGTCTGGCTGTGAGGAGATGTGATGTGTCCTCTCTCTCCAGGTCTGGCTGTGAGGAGATGTGATGTGTCCTCTCTCTCCAGGTCTGGCTGTGAGGAGATGTGATGTGTCCTCTCTCTCCAGGTCTGGCTGTGAGGAGATGTGATGTGTTCTCTCTCTCCAGGCCTGGCTGTGAGGAGATGTGACGTGTCCTCTCTCTCCAGGCCTGGCTGTGAGGAGATGTGATGTGTCCTCTCTCTCCAGGTCTGGCTGTGAGGAGATGTGATGTGTCCTCTCTCTCCAGGTCTGGCTGTGAGGAGATGTGATGTGTCCTCTCTCTCCAGGTCTGGCTGTGAGGAGATGTGATGTGGAGAAACCCATTCACTCTGCAAACCCAAAAACATATGCAGAGTAGAAAAATATTTGTATACCACAGATGATCTTATTACTGGCCTAGTAAACTGACCTGTATTAACATCATCCCCAGCAAGTGACACTCAAACACAGGCAAAAAGACTTAGGGAAAGACACCTCTATCTACATAATAGGAAAAAGGGGCATATGCACCATCCTCTGGAATATGAAATATATAGAAATGTAAATCAGGGTCACAAAGAGTGTTTCTTGGTAGTCTTAAACAAATCTACTTTGAAACAAAAGTATACACCTCACACACATGATTATGCACGTAAAAAAAGAAGATACCTGTACCATGTCAGATATAGAGATGAAATGTATTACGTTTTGAGTTTGCTTCCCAATATTACACTTTACAGTACCAGTCAAAAGTTTGGACAAAATACTCATTCAAGGGTTTTTCTTAATTTTTACTATTTTCTAAGTTGTAGAATAATAGTGACGACATCAAAACTATGAAATAACACGTCTGGCATCATGTAGTAACCAAAAAATTGGTAAACAAATCAAAATATATTTTATATTTTAGATTCTTCAAACTAGCCACCCTTTGCCTTGATGACAGCTTTGCACACTCTTGGCATTCTCTCAACTAGCTTCATGAGGTAGTCACCTGGAATGCATTCTAATTAACAGGTGTACCTTGTAAAAAGTTAATTTGTGGAATTTCTTTCCTTCTTAATGCGTTTGAGCCAATCGTTTGTATTGTGACAAGGTAGGTGTGGTATACAGAAGATAGCCCTATTTGGTAAAAGACCAAGTCCATATTATGGCGAAAACAGATCAAATAAGCAAAGAGAAACAACAGTCTATCATTACTTAAAGACATGAAGGTCAGTCAATTCGAAAAAATTTATGAACTTCGAAAGTTTCTTCAAGTGCAGTCGCAAAAACCATCAAGCGCTATGATGAAACTGGCTCTCATGAGGACAGACACAGGAAAGGAAGACCCAAAGTTACCTCAGCTGCAGAGGATAAGTTCATTAGAGTTACCATTCTCAGAAATTGCAGTCCAAATAAATGCGTCACAGAGCTCTAGGAACAGACACATCTCAACATCAACTGTTCAGAGGAGACTGCGTGAATCAGGCCTTCATGGTCGCGTTGCTGCAGAGAAACCACTACTAAAGGACACCAATAAGAAGAAGAGACTTGCTTGGGCCAAGAAACACAAGCAATGGACATTAGACCGGTTGAAATCTGTCCTTTCGCCAAATTTGAGATTTTTGGTTCCAACCGCTGTGTCTTTGTGAGACGCAGTGTACTGTAGGTGAAAGGATGATCTCCGCATGTGTGGTTCCCACCGTGAAGCATGGAGGAGGAGGTGTGAGGGTGTGCTTTGCTGGTAACACTGTCATCGATTTATTTAGAATTCAAGGCACACTTCACCAGCATGGCTACCACAGCATTCTGCAGTGATACACTATCCCATCTGGTTTGCACTTAGTGAGACTATCATTTGTTTTTCAACAGGACAATGACCCAAAACACACCTCCAGGTTTTGTAAGGACTATTTGACCAAGAAGGAGAGTGATGAAGTGCTGCATCAGATGACCTGGCCTCCACAATCACCCACCTCAACCCAATTGAGATGGTTTGGGATGAGTTGGACCGCAGAGTGAAGGAAAAGCAGCCAACAAGTGCTCAACATATGTGGAGACTCCTTCAAGACTGTTGGAAAAGCGTTCCTCATGAAGCTGTAATCAAGGAAAAGAGTAGCTACTTTGAAGAATCTATTAACTAAAATATATTTAGATTTGTTTAACCTTTTTTTGGTTACTACATGATTCCATATGTGTTATTTTATAGTTGTTATGTCTTCACTATTATTCTACAATGTAGAAAATAGTAAAAATTAAGAAAAACCCTTGAATGAGTAGGTGTGTCCAAACTTTTGACTGGTACTGTAGATCACAGAAGAGTGAGGTATAACAAAACAGAATTTCTGTCGTAAAAAAAAAAAAACTTTTACAAATATGAAATTATTAAAAATGTATTTATTAATTCAGACTGACATTTGGTATAATGACACTCTTCAATTTAATGAACCAGTTGAGATATCATAGATGATGTGGTTCATGATAAGAGGAACTATTCCACACTGATCACTCCTCGCTCACTGCTATACCCATAGAATAGGAAATTAGAATACATATAATTTTATAGGATATTCTATGGCTATATCCCTACCCACCCAGATAGCAATCTAGCCTCCATGCGCACCATGACATATTATAGAAGCATAGTTTGTTTTGTTATAAGAATAATAACTGTTCCACACTGAACTCTTCTCTGTGTTAGAAGTCTTCCAATAGCCCTATCAGTATTTCCTTCTTTGTTCCCATCTCCAAACATTTTGGTTTGTTGAAGGGTCATCTCTGTATCCCTCCGTCTCTGACCTAGGTAATGAATGAATGCAATTACCAGGCTTGATTGGTTGGAAGGTCATTGAGAATCCTGTAATTTTTCACTTATGTTACGCTGCTGTTTGTGATGAATGTAGCCAACCTTAGATTACCCTGGGCATTAAAATGCAACCGCAAATGAAGCTGTTCATTGAACACTGTGAGGCCAGACTGTAAGTCTGTTTATACAGATTAACAAATGAAGCTGTTCATTGAGCACTGTGAGGCCAGACTGTAAGTCTGTTTATACAGATTAACAAATGAAGCTGTTCATTGAGCACTGTGAGGCCAGACCGTAAATCTGTTTATACAGATTAACAAATTAAGCTGTTGATTGAACACTGTGAGGCCAGACCGTAAGTCTGTTTATATAGATTAACAAATTAAGCTGTTGATTGAACACTGTGAGGCCAGACCGTAAGTCTGTTTATATAGATTAACAAATTAAGCTGTTGATTGAACACTGTGAGGCCAGACCGTAAGTCTGTTTATATAGATTAACAAATTAAGCTGTTGATTGAACACTGTGAGGCCAGACTGTAAGTCTGTTTATGCAGATTAACAAATGGAAAGATGTGTTGTGGTGTAAAAATATAAAAAATATCTCTTTTTCCTTTCCAACAAATTTTGTGATAAAAAATAATAATTTTAACAGTAATTTCCATTATTTAATGTTTTTGACTGTTTTTGCTTTTCTATACTTCACTACTTGCTAAATGGAGTCATATATAGTTTGAAGTGTATTTTAACAATGTCAACCTGTTCATTTATGTGTCCTTTTAGATTTCATCTCATACATTTCTGATACAGCCTTTGAAATAGAGCCATGCTAAATCCTGTTTACACATCACCGTCATGTAAATACACTGGGTTGGTGGCAATGGGAGATGCAAGACACTTCTCGGACCAGTCATGCATTATGTTCCTCTAATCATCCGACACAGTAACTTACAGTAGCTCATTAAAAACACTGCTGTCAAGGGCCTCCCGGGTGGCGCAGTGGTCTAGGGCACTGCATCGCAGTGCTAACTGCGCCACCAGAGTCTCTGGGTTCGCCCCCAGGCTCTGTCGCAGCCGGCCGCGACCGGGAGGTCCGTGGGGCGACGCACAATTGGGCTAGCGTCGTCCGGATTAGGGAGGGTTTGGCCGGTAGGGATTTCCTTGTCTCATCGCGCTCCAGCGACTCCCGTGGCGGGCTGGGCGCAGTGCGCTAACCAAGGGGGCCAGGTGCACGGTGTTTCCTCCGACACATTGGTGCGGCTGGCTTCCGGGTTGGAGGCGCGCTGTGTTAAAGAAGCAGTGCGGCTTGGTTGGGTTGTGCCTCGGATGACGCATGGCTTTCGACCTTCGTCTCTCCCGAGCCCGTACGGGAGTTGTAGCGATGAGACAAGATAGTAATTACTAGCGATTGGATACCACGAAAATTGTGGAGAAAAGGGGATCAAATTTATAAAAAATAAAATAAAAAAAAATACAAATAAAACACTGCTGTCCTCCCTCTGTTACCTCACTCTCTCACTCTCTCTCCGTGTTATTCTCTTTCTATCTGTCCGTCTGTCCGTCTGTCATTCTGTCGGCCTTTCTCAATAGCAAGGCTCTGCTCACTGAGTCTGTACATAGTCAAAGCTTTCCTTACGTTTGGGTCAGTCACAGTGGTCAGGTACTCTGCCAATGTGTACTCTCTGTTTAGGGCCAAATAGAATTGTAGTTTGCTCTGTTTTTTTGTTAATTCTTTCCAATGTGTCAAGTAATTATCTTTTTATTTTCTCATGATTTGGTTGGGTCTAATTGTGTTGCTGTTCTGGGGGTCTGTGGGGTGTGTTTGTGTTTGTGAACAGAGCCCCAGGACCCGTTGCTTAGGGGACTCTTGTCCAGGTTCATCTCTCTGTAGGTGATGGCTTTGTTATGGAGGGTTTGGGAATCACTTACTTTTAGGTGGTTGTAGAATTTAACGGCTCTTAACTGGATTTTGATCATTAGCAGGTATCGGCCTAATTCTGCTCTGTCTGTCTGTCTCTGTCTGTCTGTCTGTCTGTCTGTCTGTCTGTCTGTCTGTCTGTCTGTCTGTCTGTCTGTCTGTCTGTCTCTCTCTCTCTCTCTGCCCTAACTTTATCTCTCTTCTATCCCCACTCTTCTTCTCACCTTCTCTCTCTAATCTCTCTTTTTCTATTATGTACCCACACTGTCTTACCTCACCTCTCCCTCCCTCCACCCCCCACCACATTCCCTCCCTTTCTCTCTCAGTGGACATACTGTCTCCTGTGTAGTTCATGGGGTTGGTGTTCTGCAGGTTGAATTAGTGTTCTGTCAGGGTTGTTCTGCTGCAGGGGCTTGGCAGGTGCCCCACTCCAACTCCACGGCCGATCAACTACACGTCCATCTGTCCAGTGTAGAGGGATAAGGTGGAGGGGTGGAGGAATGGAGGGGTGGAGTGGTGGAAGGAAAGAGGGGCGAATGTATAAAGGGGTGGAGGGGTGAAGGGGTGGAGAATGGAGGAGTGGAGGATGGAGGGGTGGAAGATGGAGGATTGAGGGGGTGTGTGGTCAGAGACTCTGTGGCAGGTAGCCAGTCAGGCGGTCAGTGAATGGATGGACACAAGAGGTCTCTGCCTTAATCTTTCCCTCCCTATCTCCCCCTCTTCCTCTTCCTCTTCCTCTTTCTCTCTCTCTCTCTCTCTCTCTCTCTCTCTCTCTCTCTCTCTCTCTCTCTCTCTCTCTCTCTCTCTCTCTCTCTCTCTCTCTCTCTCTCTCTCTCTCTCTCTCTCTCTCTCTCTCTCTCTCTTTCTCTCTTCCATTCTCTCTCCCTCTATTGTCTCACTATCGTTCTCTGACAGGTGAAGTGAGGCTGTGTCGGACGACGCCCTTTTGAAGTGGGACAACATTTTCTCTCAGTCCCAGGGCAGGCTCTATCAGGCCTCTTCAGTGTTAGTGAGGTCCTGTAGTCCCAGGGAAGGCTCTATCAGGCCTCTTCAGTGTTAGTGAGGCCCTGTAGTCCCAGGGAATGCTCTATCAGGCGTCTTCAGTGTTAGTGAGGTCCTGTAGTCCCAGGGAAGGCTCTATCAGGCCTCTTCAATGTTAGTGAGGCCCTGTAGTCCCAGGGAGGGCTCTATCAGGCCTCTTCAGTGTCAGTGAGGCCCTGTAGTCCCAGGGAAGGCTCTATCAGGCCTCTTCAGTGTTAGTGAGGTCCTGTAGTCCCAGGGAGGGCTCTATCAGGCCTCTTCAGTGTTAGTGAGGTCCTGTAGTCCCAGGGCAGGCTCTATCAGGCCTCTTCAGTGTTAGTGAGGTCCTGTAGCTCTACTAGCTGTGTTCAGTCACCCCTCTCACCAGCCTTAGTCCATCATAAATGGCACCCTACTCCCGATATAGTGCCTTATGGCCTTGGTCAAAAGTAGTGCACTATATAGGGAATAGGTTGCCATTTGGGACACAATCCCTCATATCACCATGCTATGCAAACTGGAGATGACCACAAAGCCCTCTCCTCAGACTCTACAGTAACACTGGGCAGCTGTGCCAAAGGAATTATGACTTTGCAATTTATTTACAAACTACTTTGTGTATTATATGATTATTATATATTTACAGTATGTTCATTATCTTTTCTGTTTCTAATAATGAAATCTAAAATATACAAAATGTCTATCTTATCTGTTTTTAAAACTAAATGTTTTTATTATTTGTAAGGAAATGTGCACAACTAAACTGGTTGTTGCATGCATTAGAAAACGAGAACCACAGCTTAAGCGAATCTCATTAATTTGATCATGCTTAATTTAATCAATTGCCACTCTGCTGAAAGGTCTAGTTCAGCTATTGATTACCATGTTTCAAATCTTTCCCAACAATAAGCTGCTTCAGGGGGCCGATCATCACCTGCCTTTTAGTTCTTTAATCAGTTTCCTCTAGTTGCAATGTGTGCAATGTCTTTGGTAGAATGGGGGACCCCCCCCCCACCCCCACCCCCACCCCACCGACGTGGCCCTCCAAACCCCCTGGTCCCTGTCCCCAGCCTTAATCCAATTTGTTCAGTCCCTCTGTCTTCAGCCGCTGCAAAATTAAAGCTGTGCTCCCACAAAAACACCTCACATTTCCAAGGTATTGGCTGGTCTGCTAGACTAGAAACTTCATTTATTCTGGCTAACTTCTCAATTATCTAGCCAGTAGTGGAGATGTGTAAAAAGTACAAAAATCAATACCATTCCATTCCCCTCGTATTGGAAAGGGAAAAATTAATGAGATAGGACACGCTCTTAATCAGAAATAAATGTTTTAATTCGGATAATGACGCAGAAGGATGACAAATGCCGAGTGCTGCAGCTCCTCACAAGAAGCTGTTTCAATTGTATTGTAAATATAAAAGGTATTGATCTGGGAGATGTACAAACCATATTGCTTACAAAAGCCATTCATGGAGGGCTAGGAAAACTATTAAGCGCCGGGTCAGAAATCAATAAACCACACTGAGATGTGGCTGCGCTTGGCCTTTCTGGCACCTTGGAAAGCAGAAAGGCAGAGTTAGTGACAGAAGCGTCTCTGGTGGAGCAATGTTAAGGATTAAAGGGTCAGGTGGTTCATCTGACAGGTCTGAGGTGGCTGCAGACCCAGGCCTGACAGCCTGCCATTTAAACAGACACTGACTCATCAGCCTGCCACTACAGTTATTGTTGCTCTGTGGAGGTCCTCTGCTGACAGATCCCATTCTGGAAACACCTTTCTCTCCCATTCTCCCTCGCTCCTTATATTTTTCTCTCTGTCGCCTGTCTCTCTCCTTTCCGGATCTCGAATCTGTCCGAGGTTGTTTTGCATCCGCCTCGGATGAGTTAGTTACATCTGCGTGTGTGTGTGTTCGGCAGTCAGAATCAACTTTTAAAGACCCGACAAGGTGTTTGTGTTGGGATCTCTCTGGTTGGAATGCAAAAGGCCCTGCTTTCTGTTGTTAGAGCGTTGTATGTTATGATGTACGTTAACACCAAGTGTAGGCTGACAGAATCTGTTTTCATCAGGATCTTCAAACATGTAGACAATAGCAATACATAGCAATATATAGCACTACATAACAATAGATAGGAATACATAGCTATACATAGCAATACATAGCACTACAACAGATGCCCAGGTTCCTACTATTTACAGGAATCACTTCTCGTAATAAATAATAAGTGGTCATGTAATTTGTTTTTTTTACAGAGAATTTTGTTCATAGCTGTTGAAAATATAATAGCTTTTGTGAGATAGTTTTTTTCCTCATTGGTTTATGAGCAGAGGCTGTGTGTGAGAGTCTTAATTGCTGAACCGGACTATTTATATTGACCCCCCCCCCTCCATTTGTTTTGAACACTGCTGCTACTCACTGTTTATTATCTATGCATAGTCACTTCACCCCTACCTACATGTAAAAATTACCTCAACTAACTTGTACCCCCGCACACTGACTCGGTACCGGTACCCCCTGTATATAGTCTCGTTATTGTTATGTTATCGTGTTATTTTTTATTATTTTTTATTTTTTACTTTAGTTTATTTGGTAAATACTTTCTTAACTCTTCTTGAACTGCATTGTTGGTTAAGGGCTTGTAAGTAAGAATTTCACAGTAAGGTCTACACTTGTTGTATTCGGAGCATGTGACAAATAATATTTGATTTGAAACGGGTAACGAGGGGAGGAAGGTTGTGTGTGAGAACCTAAGGGTAACGAGGGAAGGAAATCACAGAAAGACTTACGTTTTGTATTTGTTTTTGTATTTATTATGGATCCCCAGCTACTGTTCCTGGGGTCCGGCAAAATTAAAGCAGTTAAATGTCTTAATGTCTGAGAAAGAAAAAATAAAGTAAAGTTATTGTCACGCCCTGGCCTTATTATTCTTTGTTTTCTTTATTATTTTAGTTAGGTCAGGGTGTGACATGGGTAATGTTTATGTTTTGTTGGTTTTGGGTGTTTATTTGGTAAAGGGGTTATGGGGTGTAGTAGATGGTTTTGTGTTGAGTGTATATGTCTAGTGTTGTCTATGTTGGTTAGTTATCTAGGAGAGTCTATGGTTACCTGAATGAGTTCCCAATTAGAGACAGCTGATTTCGGTTGTCTCTGATTGGGAGCCTTATTTAGGGTAGCCATAGGCTCTCATTGGTTGTGGGTAATTGTCTATGTAAGAACGTTAGTAGCCTGTATGTTTGTGCACAACGTTTGTAGCTTCACGGTCGTTTTGTTATTTTGTTGTTTTGTTAAAGTGTTTTTGTGTCGTGTTCATCTTCGTGTTAAAATAAAAGAAGATGGCTTATTTTCCAACTGCTGCATTTTGGTCCGTTAATCCGCCACACGATCGTGACAGAATTACCCACCATAGGACCAAGCGGCATGGAAGGCGGCAACAGGACCTACCTACACAGGATCTCTGGAGTTGGGAGGACGAATTGGAAAGAGATGGACCTTGGGATCAACCTGGAGAATATCGCCTCCCTCGTGAAGAGCTGGAGGCAGCGAAAGCCGAGAGGAGGCGATATGAGGAGGCAGCACGGAGACAAGGCTGGAAACCCGTGAGTACACCCCAAAAATTTCTTGGGGGGGGCCTTAAAGGGAGTGTGGCGAAGTCAGGTAGGAAACCTGCGCCTACTCCCTGTACTTACCGTGGAGAGCGGGAGTACGGGCAGACACCGTGTTACGCAGTAGAGCGCACGGTGTCTCCTGTACGCGTGCATAGCCCGGTTCGGTACATTTCAGCTCCACGTATCGGCCGGGCTAGACTGAGCGTTGAGCCGTATGTCATGAAGCCGGCCCAACGCATCTGGTCACCAGTGCGTCTCCTCGGGCCGGCGTACATGGCACCAGCCTTACGCATGGTGTCCCCGGTTCGCCTACATAGGCCGGTGCGGGTTATTCCACCTCCCCGCACTGGTCAGGCGACGGGGAGCATAGAACCAGGTAAGGTTGGGCAGGCTCGGCGTTCAAGGGAGCCAGTACGCCTGCACGGTCCGGTATTTCCGGCGCCACCTCCCCGCCCCAATCCAGTACCACCAGTGCCTCCTCCACGCACTAGCTATATGGTGCGTGTCTCCAGCCCTTTACCACCAGTGTCTAAACCACGCACCAAGCCTCCTGTGTGTCCCCAGAGTCCTGTGCGTCCTGTTGCTGCTCCCCGCACTAGCCCTGAGATGCGTGTCTCCAGCCCGGTGCCACCAGTCCCGGCACCACGCACCAGGCCTACAGTGCGCCTCAGCCGGCAGGAGTCTGCCGTCTGCACAGCGTTGACTGAACTGCTCGTCTCCCCAGCGCCATCTGAGCCATCCGTCTCCCCAGCGCCATCTGAGCCATCCGTCTCCCCAGCGCCATCTGAGCCATCCGTCTGCAATGAGCCTGCAAAGCCGCCCGTCTGCCATGAGCCTGCAAAGCCGCCCGTCTGCCATGAGCCCACTGAGCCGTCCGCCAGACAGGAGCCGCTAGAGCCGCCAGCCAGACAGGAGCCGCTAGAGCCGTCCGTCAGACAGGATCTGCCAGAGCCGCCAACCAGACAGGATCTGCCAGAGCCGCCAACCAGACAGGATCTGCCAGAGCCGCCAACCAGACAGGAGCAGCCAGATCAGTCAGCCAGCCATGAGCAGCCAGATCCGTCAGCTAGCCATGAGCAGCCAGATCCGTCAGCTAGCCATGAGCAGCCAGATCCGTCAGCTAGCCATGAGCAGCCAGATCCGTCAGCTAGCCATGAGCAGCCAGATCCGTCAGCTAGCCATGAGCAGCCAGATCCGTCAGCTAGCCATGAGCAGCCAGATCCGTCAGCTAGCCATGAGCAGCCAGATCCGTCAGCTAGCCATGAGCAGCCAGATCCGTCAGCTAGCCATGAGCAGCCAGATCCGTCAGCTAGCCATGAGCAGCCAGATCCGTCAGCTAGCCATGAGCAGCCAGATCCGTCAGCCAGCCATGAGCAGCCAGATCCGTCAGCCAGCCATGAGCAGCCAGATCCGTCAGCCAGCCATGAGCAGCCAGATCAGTTAGCCAGCCATGAGCAGCCAGATCCGTTAGCCAGCCATGAGCAGCCAGATCTGTCAGCCAGCCATGGGCCGTCCCTCAGTCCGGAGCTGCAGTCCCTCAGTCCGGAGCTGCAGTCCCTCAGTCCGGAGCTGCCATTCCTCAGTCCGGAGCTGCCCCTTACCCTGGAGCTGCCCCTTACCCTGGTGCTGCCCCTTACCCTGGTGCTGCCCCTTACCCTGGTGCTGCCCCTTACCCTGGTACTGCCCCTTATCCTGGTACTGCCCCTGACCCTGGTACTGCCCCTTACCCTGGTACTGGTCCTTAGTCCGGAGCTGTCCCTTAGTCCGGAACTCCCCCTTAATGCAATGGGGTTAATGTGGAGGGGGGTCGTTTGGAGGAAGCCTAGGAGGTGGTTAGGTACTGTGGTGACGTGGGGACTACGACCAGAGCCGGAGCCGCCACCGTGGAGGGGAGCCCACCCAGACCCTCCCCTAGACTGTGTATGGTGCGCCCGGAGTTCGCGCCTCAAGGGGGGGGTTATGTCACGCCCTGGCCTTATTATTCTTTGTTTTCTTTATTATTTTAGTTAGGTCAGGGTGTGACATGGGTAATGTTTATGTTTTGTTGGTTTTGGGTGTTTATTTGGTAAAGGGGTTATGGGGTGTAGTAGATGGTTTTGTGTTGAGTGTATATGTCTAGTGTTGTCTATGTTGGTTAGTTATCTAGGAGAGTCTATGGTTACCTGAATGAGTTCCCAATTAGAGACAGCTGATTTCGGTTGTCTCTGATTGGGAGCCTTATTTAGGGTAGCCATAGGCTCTCATTGGTTGTGGGTAATTGTCTATGTAAGAACGTTAGTAGCCTGTATGTTTGTGCACAACGTTTGTAGCTTCACGGTCGTTTTGTTATTTTGTTGTTTTGTTAAAGTGTTTTTGTGTCGTGTTCATCTTCGTGTTAAAATAAAAGAAGATGGCTTATTTTCCAACTGCTGCATTTTGGTCCGTTAATCCGCCACACGATCGTGCCAGTTATGGCTGTCTGTCCAGTAATTATGTTGTGGAGGGGAGCGAGCTGGGCGAGCCAGGCCAGATGACTTAACCCCAGATCTATGGACTCCATTGCCCAGCCTGGAGGTCAGGACCCGCTGGCCGCTCCTGAGCTCTATTGACCAGGCCTGGGGATCCAACAGGATCCGACGGCTCCATGGAACTGGTGTGGCAGAGCAGGCAGGAGCAGGCATCACTAGCCGAATAAGAGAGCAAAGCCATCTTAACAAACAGAGCAAATTGATAAACCATTGGGAGTCTCAGAGAGACTGTATCTGCTGAAGAGCCAAGGGGGGATTAGGCAGTGAGTATTGCCATCTTCAGCGACATCCCATCCGGACCGACCCTTAGATAGATAAATAAATAAATGGGTATGCGTCTGTATACTAATGAGAGAACAAACGCATCTTGGTGGAGAAAAGAGACTGAGAGTCAGAGGGGACATAGCTGTTACAGAAAATCCCACGCCATCTCCCCCGCCGTCGATCTGCGATGATGAGATTTAGAAAGGGTCAACGGCACCTATCAGCAGGTGAAGTGTTTAAGCAGGGGTGAAAGGATGAGTGGGGGGATTTGGTTTCCTACTACCTCCCTCCTCCCCCTCTTTAGGTGTCATCCCATGTCACTCTCATCTCACAGGCTGATGATGAGGGGGCCAGGTCCCGAGGTGGCGATGCACCCCCTCCACTCCCCCTCCTTTGGTCACTTGACCCCACTGTGTAATTCCTGCCTAATGCCCCCGTAGCCAACAAAGCCCCTGTATCTGTGGCGTATCCATGGCGTTTCCGTGGTACCCTCAGACCCCACTTGACCCTTGGAGGTCCAACACAATGCAATTGGCCCTGTCATTATATCTGTCTGGCCCTCCGTCCCATCTCCCCTCATTTCCCCCCATCTCCCTCCATCTCCTGCCATCTCCCTGCCCGACGTCCCTACATGCACTTGGAGGACTGTATAAATTGATTTTCAGCCAGCCGTCTGTGTGGCGAGGCACCTCAGACCTGGATCCTGGATGCAGCATAGCGTCGTGAAAATTAGAAAAAAAATGGGCTTGCAGAAAGGTCATCTGATATTAGATCATATCCAAGGGAAATGGGCCCAAACAGGCAGGGGAAATACTTATCTACACCAACATCTGTATTTCCATTTAACACCGGGGACAGAGAAGGAGCTTTTACTTTACTGTGAGGCGGTGTTTATCTACAAAGGCTTTGGCAGACTGATGTGACTCAAACTGGGTAATGCAAACTGCAAATAGATTCATAAGCTCTTTTTAAATGAATTTGAATACATTGTTTACGTAACCACTTTAATATATTCTTTCTTTATTTTAGATTGTGGAATTACTTTTTGTTTTTGTAAGTAAAATACATTTATTATAATTTCACTTTTGTTCAACAAGAGAAAATACAAATACATTCATACTAACATTTAATCTAAAATGTATAAATGTAATGAAAATATCTAACACAGTGTTGAGTCTTGTTAGGCCCTCCACATAAAGTGTGACATTCATAGCTACAGTATCTAACGCTTCTTTAATACCACATTCTGTTTACACAGGGACCTATGCAGGTTCTTGGCTTTGCCTTTAGTTTTACAGCAGAACAAACAGTCCATTTCTCACAGAGCTGATGTATATGGTGACCGTGACTAGTCCATAATTCAGCCTAAAGAATACAGCCAATTTTCTCCACTTTGTTGTCTCACGACAGAAAAGACCTTGCGCTGCTCTGCGGCGGTGAGCAGTGGTTGGTTGGCCGATGCTGCGAGGTGAGAAGCAGAGCGGCGAGCGAGAAGCACGGGGAGGTAGAGACAATTTATGATCCTGTGACACCGGTAGAGAGGTGATTTATAGTTTCATTTGCTGTGGTAATGGACAGAGGATAATAACATGTAAAATATTAATCAATGTGTAGCAACAGCAGACATAATTTGCTAAGCTTGTTATCCGCTCCTCTGCCCCTGACAACAAGGAGCTGTAAGCCCGGCGAGCCGGGGGGGGCAAGCCTATGGCCCCCCTATAACCTCCCTATTGGCCCCCCTTTTGGGTTAGGGCACACCGGAGGCCCAAACAAGGGGGACTGTTACTGGAACCTGTATTATGCTAAGAGGGATCTGGCTGTCTGTGACATCATTTCCTCCCATCAGCCATTGTGTTTTGTAAGCCAGGTATAACCTTTTAATTATATACCTCAATGGGTATAACCCTTTAATTATATGCAGGTTGACGTTTATTGTCATGAGTCTTGCCCTGGAGGCAGAACTGAGCGGTTTCCGCTAGATGGGCCAGCTGCAAAATTGTCTATAATTAAACAATTTCTGACATTTAAAAAAAAAAACTTTTTGGTCTTAATTTAAGGTTAGATTATAGCATTAGTGTTAGCAGTGTAGCTACGGTTAGGGTTAAGGTTAGGGTTAGGTTTCAAATCCGATTTAATGACTTTGTGGCTGTGCCAGCTAGTGACCACTCTACAGAGCTGCCTCCAGTACATGAGTCATCTCAATAAATGCCAACCTGCTAATTATATACCTCAATGGGTATAACAGATACATGATCCTCCTGGCAGCCATTTAATGAGGGATAAGCAGAGTGTTGTGGATGATGTGAACATAATGAACGTGTGTTCAACAGCTATGATGATGAACAGGGTGTATGATTAGGCCTATTAGGAGTTTAGATTTTAATTAATTCAATCATGTTGGATAAAACAGTGATAGTTGGAGTTAAATAATCTCAGGCAAAAAAACAAAATAATGTCAATAATATTTTTCATTGATATTATCAATGTAAATTGAGATGCATTACATATAAAATACTATTTAAAATGTTACTTTCAAAACTGGAGATGTGAGTTGATATTCATTATTATTGTTGTAAGTGTGTTCTGATAACATTATAGTTGTTGAGAGATGTGATATCACTAATTACACTTTTTTTTCTCTCTTAACCACATTATTTATTATATAACAATTGTTATATAATTCATAAAATTATATTGTCATTTAAATCAGTAATGAATAAGATATATAATCAATACTAATATGTCATAAAATAGTTAATACAAAACAAATATGTTATTGATTTGAATACTGTAATTATAGTGGAGGGAAAATAGAGAGTAGTATTTATGACAATGGGCTAACAAAAAAGTGGGATGCATTTTCATCAACGTCTTCAATGGCTTTATGAAATGAACATGTTTTCCTATTTTTGAAAAGAGGACCACCAGCGAGCAAAAAGGCAGGGCTAGGTTAACATCCTGCTTTAGCCAGCACAGAGAGAAAGCCTCTCTCTCTCTCTCTCTCTCTCTCTCTCTCTCTCTCTCTCTCTCTCTCTCTCTCTCTCTATCCTCTACCTCTCTTTTTAAATTTGTCTTTCAACAAAAGCTTTTTTTGTAGAAGTGTTTTTGTCCCCCACCATCATACCCCATCACCCCCTCCCAGTGGAGGCAATCTGTGTGTGGTGAGGGGGTTGGAGGGTGTTGGAGGGGGTTGGAGGGTGTTGGAGGGGGTACACTGGCGTTAGATGTATGGAAGGTCATCCTCAGAGATGAGCCCCTCCGATGAGCCCTTAACAAGAAATCCTTTCAAAAATTCAATTACAGCCGCAGAAATTAATAAATCCTTTCTGTTGGTAGGGAACAAACATTTGTCAACTTGTCAATTTTTCAGCATTTCTCCCTGACCCCGGTCAATTACATTGCTTGTAAATAGTTTTTATACATGTTCAAATAATTGCTCATCCTAATGTTCAGTGATCTGTATTCGTCTCGCTCCAGCAGCCCCCATCGCTACAACGCCAGCCCGGCACGAGCCACCCGGAGCCATTTGTCGCGGCGGGCGGGCGTGCGGGCGGGCGGGCGGGCGGGCGGCTGTAAGTGAAATTGAAATTGAAGTTATAATTGATATCGAGGCCCATCACCATAATGGGTTCATCATAGCGCCATCTAAAATATTAATTTTCTAATTATGGATAAATGATCAGACAAGCTGAGCCGGCGCTGGCTGTGGAGCCCCTGGGAGCCCGAGCGATGCGGATGGGAGGACAGGGCCTTGTAAAGCCCACAAATCTTCTCTAATCCTCTGCTCTCTATCTTCCGCTACACTCTGCTCCTCGCTGCACAGCACAGCGCCCCGGCTCCCTCCATTCCCCCCCATAATGGATAAATAATAGTTAGGAATCAGGCTGTTAAGCTCAATTTTCTCTACTTCAGTCTCTCTTTCTTCCTCTCTTTTTATGTTTATGTGGGGGTGCTGGTGTGTTGGTGAGAGCATTGTGTGCCTTACTTGTTTTCTCTCTCCTCTCCTCTCTCCTCTCTCCTCTCTCCTCTCTCCTCTCTCCTCTCTCCTCTCTCCTTCCTCCTTTCTCCTTTCTCCTTCCTCCTCTCTCCTCTTTCATTTCTAATTTCTCCTCTTTCCTCTCTCCTTTCTCATTTCTCCTTTCTCCTCTCTCCTCTTTCCTCTCTCCTTTCTCCTTTCTCCTTCCTCCTCTCTCCTCCTTCATTTCTAATTTCTCCTCTTTCCTCTCTACTTTCTCATTTCTAATTTCTCCTCTTTCCTCTCTCCTTTCTCATTTCTCCTTTCTCCTCTCTCCTCTCTCCTTCCTCCTCTCTCCTTTCTCCTCTCTCCTCTCTCCTCTTTAATTTTTCATGTCTCCTCTCTCCTCTTTCATTTCTAATTTCTCCTCCCTCCTCTCTCCTTTATCCTTTCTCCTCTCTCCTTTCTTTTTTCCTCTCCCTTTAACCAAATTCTACCACAGTCGGTTGGTGTATCAGAGGGGGGGCCCTACAACACAATTTAATTGCAATCACTTATGGAGCTGACGAGGCTACTTAGCAATACATCTATTTGCACAGTATAGACCCATATAAAGGCTGACTTTATTATACATGCAGACATATTACACATAATGGATTCAGAACAGAAATACACAATCATTTTCACAGTATAATTTCAAAATGTTCTCTACAAATTCGTCCTATTCATATTCAGTTCGAATAGCCAGCGCATTAAAATTAACCTTTCCACTCAGGAGGTAAAAGACAAGGGAAATGTCCTTTTTTATGTGGTTATTTAGGAAGGACAGCAGATCACACATGAAGTCCAGGAATTAAATATGCTGTGGCAGAAAGTAAATTTCCGTTTTATGTGGCAATACTTTCTGCTAATTGTTTCCCTGCACCTTGATCCGATAATTAGGACTTTACTAATTACCTAATTACCACCGAGCAGAAGGGCAGGTTGACGGCAACATTTCAGCCATCGTTCAAACACTCATTATCCTGCTGAAAGTCACTCTCTCTCTCTCCTCTCCTCTCCTCTCCTCTCCTCTCCTCTCCTCTCCTCTCCTCTCCTCTCCTCTCTTCTCCTCTCCTCTCCTCTCTGTCTTCACTGTTCTCTCCTTTCTCTCTTCTCTCCTTTTCACCTCCATTCTTTTGATTATAGATCTCCCTTACTCATATCCTTACCACTTTTCCTCTCCTCTCCTCTCCTCTCCTCTCCTCTCCTCTCCTCTCCTCTCCTCTCCTCTCCTCTCTGTCTTCACTGTTCTCTCCTTTCTCTCTTCTTTCCTTTTCACCTCCCTTCTTTTGATTATAGATCTCCCATGCTCCTCTCCTCTCCTCTCCTCTCCTCTCCTCTCCTCTCCTCTCCTCTCCTCTCCTCTCCTCTCCTCTCCTCTCCGTCTTCACTGTTCTCTCCTTTCTCTCTTCTCTCCTTTTCACCTCCCTTCTTTTGATTATATATCTCCCTCGTTCCTATCCTTACCACTTTTCCTCTCCTCTCCTCTCCTCTCCTCTCCTCTCCTCTCCTCTCCTCTCCTCTCCTCTCCTCTCCTCTCCTCTCCTCTCATTGCAGTGGGCTGGAGGACGGTAGGTAGGGAGGTAGTCAGGAGAACAGCCCTCTGCCACCCCCCTGCATTTGTCAACCTGTCCATTACAAAGGCAAGTTTGCCACATCACAACTGCCCCTCTGACAGGCAAGTTTATATTGCAATGGAATCCTGCATGTTGAGGGGAGTAGAGGGAGGGGAAGGAAAAAGTTGAGGGAGGGAGGGAGCAAGGGGAGGGTGTATGGAGAGAGGGAAAGAGAGAGAGTTAAAGGGGGAATGAAAGTGGTAATTTATAGGTGGTGGGTTTGATTTGCACTGGTGCTCTTGTCTCCCAACGAGATATATGTCAGAGGAGCTTGGAGGACGGGGGAGCCGGAGGAGAAATGGATGATAGCAAGGGCTCCTCTCCTGCCCACGCTCCCCCAGCGCCCCAGGCCTCTCCTGGGCCTAACTCAGGTGCATGGAGCCCTACTCATTTCACCACACAGTGGGGCCTCCAGACGTGGCACTGCTACGTGCCCTGGGGACAACCCGCCCCCTACCCCCACCCCTTCTACCGTCCTCCCCCCTCTCCCCACTCCAGGGTATCCTCTATCAGAAGGGATCTCAGGCTCCACGGCCATTTGACTCAATCTGGGACAACACAGTGGTTAATCACTAATCCAATTCTGGGTCCCGTGTGATGGCCCGTGTGACGGCCCGTGTGGCGGCCCGTGTGACGGCCCGTGTGGCGGCCTGTGTGGCGGTCCGTGTGTTGATCCGTGGGCCGGTCCGTGTGGCGGTCCATGTGATGGTCCGTGTGTCAGTGGGGAATGCTTTGTATAGTTGTCACACTTCATTGGCGTCTTCACCAGAAATTACCTTTTGTTTCCGGGTTAATGATCTCACTGAGAGCACCGCGGGCCGGGCAGGGAGAGAGGTAGTGGAGGGGAGGGAGAGAGAGAGGTAGTGGAGGGCAGGGAGAGAGGTAGTGGAGGGGAGGGAAAGAGGTAGTGGAGGGGAGGGAGAGAGGTAGTGGAGGGGAAGGGAGGGAGAGAGGTAGTGGAGGGCAGGGAGAGAGGTAGTGGAGGGCAGGGAGAGAGGTAGTGGAGGGGAGGGCAGGGAGAGAGGTAGTGGAGGGGAGGGAGAGAGGTAGTGGAGGGGAGGGAGAGAGGTAGTGGAGGGGAGGGAGAGAGGTAGTGGAGGGGAGGTAGAGAGGTAGTGGAGGGGAGGGCAGGGAGAGAGGTAGTGGAGGGCAGGGAGAGAGGTAGTGGAGGGCAGGGAGAGAGGTAGTGGAGGGCAGGGAGAGAGTTAGTGGAGGGCAGGGAGAGAGTTAGTGGAGGGCAGGGAGAGAGGTAGTGGAGGGCAGGGAGAGAGGTAGTGGAGGGCAGGGAGAGAGGTAATGGAGGGGAGGTAGAGAGGTAGTGGAGGGGAGGGCAGGGAGAGAGGTAGTGGAGGGGAGGGAGAGAGGTAGTGGAGGGGAGGGCAGGGAGAGAGGTAGTGGAGGGGAGGGGAGGGAGAGAGGTAGTGGAGGGTAGGGAGAGAGGTAGTGGAGGGGAGGGGAGGGAGAGAGGTAGTGGAGGGGAGGGAGAGAGGTAAAGGAGGGCAGGGAGAGAGGTAGTGGAGGGGAGGGAGAGAGGTAGTGGAGGGCAGGGAGAGAGGTAGTGGAGGGCAGGGAGAGAGGTAGTGGAGGGGAGGGAGAGAGGTAGTGGAGGGCAGGGAGAGAGGTAGTGGAGGGCAGGGAGAGAGGTAGTGGAGGGCAGGGAGAGAGGTAGTGGAGGGCAGGGAGAGAGGTAGTGGAGGGGAGGGAGAGAGGTAGTGGAGGGCAGGGAGAGAGGTAGTGGAGGGGAGGGAGAGAGGTAGTGGAGGGGAGGGAGAGAGGTAGTGGAGGGCAGGGAGAGAGGTAGTGGAGGGCAGGGAGAGAGGTAGTGGAGGGGAGGGAGAGAGGTAGTGGAGGGGAGGGAGAGAGGTAGTGGAGGGCAGGGAGAGAGCTAGTGGAGGGGAGGGGAGGGAGAGAGGTAGTGGAGGGGAGGGAGAGAGGTAGTGGAGGGGAGGGAGAGAGGTAGTGGAGGGCAGGGAGAGAGGTAGTGGAGGGGAGGGAGAGAGGTAGTGGAGGGCAGGGAGAGAGGTAGTGGAGGGGAGGGAGAGAGGTAGTGGAGGGGAGGGGAGGGGAGGGAGAGAGGTAGTGGAGGGGAGGGAGAGAGGTAGTGGAGGGCAGGGAGAGAGGTAATGGAGGGGAGGGGAGGGAGAGAGGTAGTGGAGGGCAGGGAGAGAGGTAGTGGAGGGCAGGACAGAGGTAGTGGAGGGCAGGGAGAGAGGTAGTGGAGGGCAGGGAGAGAGGTAGTGGAGGGCAGGGAGAGAGGTAGTGGAGGGCAGGGAGAGAGGTAGTGGAGGGGAGGGAGAGAGGTAGTGGAGGGCAGGGAGAGAGGTAGTGGAGGGGAGGGAGAGAGGTAGTAGAGGGCAGGGAGAGAGGTAGTGGAGGGGAGGGAGAGAGGTAGTGGAGGGCAGGGAGAGAGGTAGTGGAGGGGAGGGAGAGAGGTAGTAGAGGGCAGGGAGAGAGGTAGTGGAGGGGAGGGAGAGAGGTAGTGGAGGGGAGGGAGAGAGGTAGTGGAGGGGAGGGGAGGGAGAGAGGTAGTGGAGGGCAGGGAGAGAGGTAGTGGAGGGGAGGGAGAGAGCTAGTGGAGGGGAGGGAGAGAGGTAGTGGAGGGGGGGGGAGGGAGAGAGGTAGTGGAGGGCAGGGAGAGAGGTAGTGGAGGGCAGGGAGAGAGGTAGTGGAGGGCAGGGAGAGAGGTAGTGGAGGGCAGGGAGAGAGGTAGTGGAGGGGAGGGGAGGGAGAGAGGTAGTGGAGGGCAGGGAGAGAGGTAGTGGAGGGGAGGGGAGAGAGAGAGGTAGTGGAGGGCAGGGAGAGAGGTAGTGGAGGGGAGGGAGAGAGGTAGTGGAGGAGAGGGAGAGAGCTAGTGGAGGGGAGGGAGAGAGGTAGTGGAGGGGAGGGAGAGAGGTAGTGGAGGGCAGGGAGAGAGGTAGTGGAGGGCAGGGAGAGAGGTAGTGGAGGGCAGGGAGAGAGGTAGTGGAGGGCAGGGAGAGAGGTAGTGGAGGGGAGGGAGAGAGAGAGGTAGTGGAGGGCAGGGAGAGAGGTAGTGGAGGAGAGGGAGAGAGCTAGTGGAGGGGAGGGAGAGAGGTAGTGGAGGGGAGGGAGAGAGGTAGTGGAGGGCAGGGAGAGAGGTAGTGGAGGGCAGGGAGAGAGGTAGTGGAGGGCAGGGAGAGAGGTAGTGGAGGGCAGGGAGAGAGGTAGTGGAGGGCAGGGAGAGAGGTAGTGGAGGGGAGGGAGAGAGAGAGGTAGTGGAGGGCAGGGAGAGAGGTAGTGGAGGAGAGGGAGAGAGCTAGTGGAGGGGAGGGAGAGAGGTAGTGGAGGGCAGGGAGAGAGGTAGTGGAGGGGAGGGAGAGAGCTAGTGGAGGGCAGGGAGAGAGGTAGTGGAGGGGAGGGGAGGGAGAGAGGTAGTGGAGGGCAGGGGAGGGAGAGAGGTAGTGGAGGGGAGGGGAGAGAGAGAGGTAGTGGAGGGCAGGGAGAGAGGTAGTGGAGGGCAGGGAGAGAGCTAGTGGAGGGCAGGGAGAGAGGTAGTGGAGGGCAGGGAGAGAGGTGGTGGATGGGAGGGAGAGAGGTAGTGGAGGGCAGGGAGAGAGGTAGTGGAGGGGAGGGGAGGGAGAGAGGTAGTGGAGGGCAGGGGAGGGAGAGAGGTAGTGGAGGGCAGGGAGAGAGGTAGTGGAGGGGAGGGAGAGAGGTAGTGGAGGGCAGGGAGAGAGGTGGTGGAGGGGAGGGAGAGAGCTGGTGGAGGGGAGGGAGAGAAGTAGTAGAGGGCAGGGAGAGAGGTAGTAGAGGGCAGGGAGAGAGGTAGTGGAGGGGAGGGAGAGAGGTAGTGGAGGGCAGGGAGAGAGGTAGTGGAGGGCAGGGAGAGAGGTGGTGGATGGGCGGGAGAGAGGTAGTGGAGGGCAGGGAGAGAGGTAGTGGAGGGGAGGGCAGGGAGAGAGGTAGTGGAGGGGAGGGAGAGAGGTAGTAGAGGGCAGGGAGAGAGGTAGTGGAGGGCAGGGAGAGAGGTGGTGGAGGGGAGGGAGAGAGGTAGTGGAGGGCAGGGAGAGAGGTAGTGGAGGGGAGGGGAGGGAGAGAGGTAGTGGAGGGGAGGGAGAGAGGTAGTGGAGGGCAGGGAGAGAGGTAGTGGAGGGGAGGGCAGGGAGAGAGGTGGTGGAGGGGAGGGAGAGAGGTAGTGGAGGGCAGGGAGAGAGGTAGTGGAGGGCAGGGAGAGAGGTGGTGGAGGGGAGGGAGAGAGGTAGTAGAGGGCAGGGAGAGAGGTAGTGGAGGGCAGGGAGAGATGTAGTGGAGGGCAGGGAGGACTGCTGAGGGGAGCTGCTAAGGAGGAAGTGGTCAAAATCAACCTTTATGGTCCAGCATAACATACAGGTTACAAAAATGCATTCTGTGTACATATTATGACATCAGTTGTCTTCCAGTAAGTAAAAATATGATCAATATATCTTATCACTCTTTAGGTATTTACGTTATTTACGTCATAAAATAAAATGTACAGAATAATATTATCCAGTAGTTGTTATGGTCCTGTGTAGCTCAGTTGGTAGAGGATGGGGTTTGTAATACCAGGGTTGTGGGTTTGATTCTCATGGGGGACCAGTATGAAAATGTATGCACTCCCTACTGTAAGTCATGCTCTCACTATTAAGTCATGCTCTCACTACTGTAAGTCATAAACAAATACATTTCTCTCCACAATAGTCCAAAGACACATATGGTACAGGTATACAACTCCCCACGTATCCAGATCTATATCTCCCCTGTCTAACCCTGACCCCATGTTGGGAAGCTGGGCCCTGGGTCCTGATCAGATGGGATCCCGGAGGCTGCTAGCCCAGCCAGCCGTGGTGCATCTGCTGCTGTGACTATATCACAGAGTCTAATTGGCATGAAAAGAGGCACACAGAGCACCAAAGGAGAGCCAGCAGGGCTTCCTATTTTCCCAGTGGACATCTCATTTAGCTGGGCTCATACAGAGAGACTGAGCCCTGGATGGGAAGCATGGTTTAACAGCTATGACAGGGACATGGAGACATGTCTCACACCAATGCTGCTTTAGTGATGCTGATTCGACCACAAGGGAGAGAGACAGTATTGATGTATGTGTTTATATAGAGATTCAATTCAATGCATTTTGCCATATATGGAATAGACTACTAGAGTACATGTACGCAGAAAAGAATAAACCACTCTGATATCTACACTGACATCTACTAACATCAACAGTGTTTTCTTTTCATCCTTAGTGGTAAAAACTCAACCCTCCTCTTGGTGTAATTGAGTTTTGGGAGTGTTAGGAGTGTGACTTGTAAAAGTAATCCTTCTGTCAGTGAGATCAATAGGAGGCATCTGAAATATTGATCTCTATCTATCCCTGTAGCCTGGTAGTTTAATGCAGAGCTGCCACAGTGTGTGTGTGTGTGTGTGTGTGTGTGTGTGTGTGTGTGTGTGTGTGTGTGTGTGTGTGTGTGTGTGTGTGTGTGTGTGTGTGTGTGTGTGTGTGTGTGTGTGTAGTGCCTATAAGCACCGCTAGGTTACAGCAAGGCCTCCCTTACTAACCACAGCTTCCGATTAACACAAACCCTCATTACAGCACGTGTAAATAAAGACGGATGGCCGGCGATATTCCCACAGATTTGTTTCCCATTACGGCTGGGGGGCGACGAGCGGCAGCGGGTAATTGCGGCCTGCGCCCAACTCCCCTGAGTGTGCGTACAGTTACATTCATATTACTGTTATTCAGCCCTCTAACAAATTGTCCTGTTTCCCCCTGGTGGGAGTTGACGTTCATCCTTGGCGGTCAGCAGCTCTCTCTGGGCTCTGAATCACTCCGCTAAGGGAGAGGGCTCCAGGGCTTGGTTATACACTACCACACCGCCTGGGAGGCTGATAGGGAAGGGAGGGCTGGAACGCATGTGTGAGGGAAGGAGAGGGGGGCATATTGTGTGTATGTGTATATAAATCGTGTTGCATATGTGAGTGTACTTGAGTGTTTTTGTGATTTCAAGCATTTATGTGTGTGTGTGTGTGTGTGTGTGTGTGTGTGTGTGTGTGTGTGTGTGTGTGTGTGTGTGTGTGTGTGTGTGTGTGTGTGTGTGTGTGTGTGTGTGTGTGTGTGTGTGTGTGTGTGTGTGTGTGTGTGTGTGTGTGCGACAGGCAGCTGGTCTTAAGGACCTTTAAGGACATCTTAAGTACAGCTGTTACATGAGCGATGAGATATGGTACACTGGTACACCCACCTGCTGAAGGGACTGGTGAGGCCTGGGTTCTGTTCATTACACTGGTGTCTACTGCATAACATCAAACATCAAAACTGTAAAACACTACGGATGAAAGGTATTTGACAGTTACAGTCAGTATAAAGAGTCTAGAGTCTTCAAAGAACAACTGAGAAACGAGAGACTGCAAATGTTGCCATAATTGAGAACAATAGGCTGTTTAGTTAGAACTTTCGCATCCTTGCTCCAAAACCCCCATTGAAATGCCTGATCACGGCCCAATGATTCAACAGTAGACTGGAGAGTTGAGAGTCTCTCTTTGTATCTTTCTCTTCCCTCCCTCTTTCCTCCCCTCTCTATGTATGATCCCTCTCTCCTCTCGTGATACATGGAGAGAAGAAGAGAGGAGGAGAATGAATGAAGGAGTGTTGCACCCTGAGAGAGAAAGAGAGAGAGCAGCAACAGCTTCTTCATTTCCCTCCTTATCGATTTCTCCAGGAAATATGGAACCCTGGACTGCTGCTGTGGAGAGCGAGGGCCACACCACTATTGAGTCGTTTTCCCATCTTTTCCAAAAATCTTTAATCAAAGTGAAAGTGAAATACTAACATGGCACTTGACATGACCTGTTAGCCTGGTATGAATCACCTGTTTTTGAAATGTGCCGGTGTTCCAGCTTGTTATCGCCCTCCTGTCCAGTAACAGATATTTCCTAATCAAGGGGGTGGGGAGGAGAATAGAAGTTCAGTGACTGAGTCTTCATGGCTACCAAAGGCCCTTGACAAATGCTGGACAACAAATCTGTTTAAAACACTGTCCCAACGGATTCCTTTCTACTACTACTATATACCACTGGCTCTGGATGACAAAGGCATGAAAAGTGACTAACCCAAAGCCAAAGATTTTGCCACCCCCGAAGACACATGAGAAAGACACAATGCAGTACTTGTACAAATATGGCTTTATAAAAGAGTGATATACTGCGAGACAGACGATCCATATCTCCAGGGTCATAACTGAACATAGCAGGAGGACCTGTGAGAATATGATCCAGGGCTTATAATGACAGATATGAAATCAATAAAATGACGTTCATTTGCCCAAAGCATAACTGTGATGTAGTACATTCTAGTACACAGTGTTTCGATTAAGCAGGGGAATAAATGGCAGTTTTTCCGTGTCGAGAGGGCATAGAGGGCGTGACCTTTTGAACCCTGGCGCTCTGAGAGAGAGTGTCAGAACAATAAAAGAACAACGGTGATGTTTGGCCATTGAATAGTCTCATTATGGCTCATAGGTAATAATATCAAGCATTGAGACGTTTTTTAAAAGAGCCGAGGATGATTTCATAGCTAGCGATGTGTTCCGCTACACTGGCAACATTGTGGTAACACAGGGGAGACAATATATACACTGACATTATGGCAACACAGGGGAGAAAATAGATACACTGACATTGTGGCAACAGAGGGGAGAAAATAGATACAGTGACTGTCACGTTCTGACAATAGTTTGCTTTGTATGTTTCTATGTTTTATGGCTAGGTTGTCTATTTCTATGTGTTTGGTCAGGGCGTGAGCTGGGGTGGGCATTCTATGTTGTGTTTTCTATGTTTGTATTTCTGTGTGTGGCCTGGTATGGTTCTCAATCAGAGGCAGCTGTCGATCGTTGTCTCTGATTGAGAATCATACTTAGGTAGCCGGTTTTCTCACTATGGGTTGTGGGTAGTTATTTTCTGTGTCTGTGTTTCACCATACAGAACTGTTTCGGTTGTTTGTTTGTGCTTTTGTTATTTTGTTATTTTGTTCAGTGTTGAGTTGATTTATTAAAAATCTAATTATGGACACTTACCACGCTGCACATTGGTCCGATATTTCCTACTCCTCCTCAGACGAAGAGGAGAATCGTTACAGTGACATTATGGAAACACAGGGGAGAAAATAGAATAGCTGCATGATATGCAATGAATAACAAAACCTGTCAATATTCACCTCTAGATTTTTTATTTTATATTATGCATTTTGACTGTGTGTGTGTGTGAGTGAGATAATGAATAAGTTAAAGTCACTTACATTTACATTTACATTTTAGTCATTTAGCAGACACTCTTATCCAGAGCGACTTACAGTAGAGTGCATACATTTTTTATTACATTTTACATTTTTTTACATATTACATACTGAGACAAGGATATCCCTACCGGCCAAACCCTCCCTAACCCGGACGACGCTATGCCAATTGTGCGTCGCCCCACGGACCTCCCGGTTGCGGCCGGCTGCGACAGAGCCTGGGCGCGAACCCAGAGACTCTGGTGGCGCAGCTAGCACTGCGATGCAGTGCCCTAGACCACTGCGCCACCCGGGAGGCCACTTAAAGACTATGAGGTCCATATAACCATTATATCCCTTTAAATGAGTAAATTTTGTTTGTCTCCCCCTCGTCTGATAGCAGCTGAGGGCAGTTTGTCCCAGAAGTAGGGCTCAGGCTTAGCCTTAAAACAACATGCAGCTCAGTGATCCCCTCAGAGACAAAACTGCACACATGACCCGCGATGGTGAGGGACGGATGGGCGGGGGGACGACGATGACAATCATGGACAATGATGTCCCTGCAGTGTTGTCCCATTGGGAGGACATTCGTCCTGACTGTTCTTTTCTCTGGCTGGCTCTGGGAGCGAGCAGCAGGGGTACGATGGAGGGTGAGAGGGAGAAGGGTGAGGGGTAAGAGGGGTGTAACTAAGTCCCAGCAGGGTTAGGCCTTCAGGCCGGGAGCATCTCCCAGTGCCAGACCAATCTCCACTCATTACTGCTCCATGCTACTCAGCACTTCATTATAACTCACATTCCACATTTAAAACCCACTTCAATAATATACTGAAGGCATGGGGAGACAGACAGACAGACAGACAGACAGACAGACAGACAGACAGACAGACAGACAGACAGCTCAACTTAGCCTCTCTTAAATACTATAAATAAACACACTATAAAAAACACACTATAAATAAACACACTATAAATAAACACACTATAAATAATACCTCTCTTTCCCTCTCCTTAGTCCCTCTCTACATGTAGATCTGGAAAACAATGAGCTTCTCCTCTGACTCCAGCTCCAGCTCCAGCCTTTGGTCTGACTACTGAGTGGTAAAACATGGATGCCACAGATCCGGAGGAATCAGTTTGTCCAACAAATTGGATATAGTAAATGTTGTTCATAACTCACACACCAATTAAACTGGCCGAAATTAGCATCATGAAGACTAAACACGGATTATAAGAAGACACATTCTTTGTAGTGATAAACCGTCCTATGATCCTTACACACACACATTTCCACACACACACACACACACACACACACACACACACACACACACACACACACACACACACACACACACACACACACACACACACACACACACACACACACACACACACACTACAATACATTACTGTTAAATAAGCACCCAGGGAGTAAAAAAAAAAAAATGAAAACGATGATACCCAGTGACCTAAGAGATAAATGCACAGGAGGAGGAAATGAAATTATAATAATACATTTAATAATGTCTTCAGCATCTCTATCCATCAGTCTCTAAGCGCCCATCCATCTAATAACCTGCAGGTTCACTAAATATTGTCCGCGTCCCAAATGGCACCCTATTCCCTATGGGTCCTGGTCAAAAGTAGTGCACTATATAGGGAATAGGGTGCCATTTTGGACACATACATTGTATACCCTTACACAGGGAGCTGTGCAGCTAAAGTAAATGATTCCCGGGTTATATGAAAGCCACTTATGTGGATCAGATGACTCGGGTTTTGATAGGTTTGTAATGGACTTTTCCTGTTCATTAACTGAGTTATAGTGCCTGCATTTTATGCTTTGTAGTTCTAAATTGAATAATACATCTCTGATGTTAAAGTTATATTAATATTTTCAAAATCAATGTTAGTAAAATGTTATGTACACAGTTGGATCTTTTTATGGCTGGCAGTTGTAAATAAAGGGAAAGATTTATGGAGGCTCGGCCCTGTTTTTCCATACTATTATCACAAGTGAAACGCAGACCATAAAAAACTTAATTAACACCGGTAATCAATAGGGTGTGTAACATAACATCTCACATATTTTCAATGACACTTAGGGAAAACGCAATCAAACAAACACAGAGGGCCAAAATATGATGATTTTATTGGGTAATAAGCTGAAGGTAAATGTGGCAGGACGAGAGGTAATGCTCAGTACTCTCTCTCTCTCTCTCTCTCTCTCTCTCTCTCTCTCTCTCTCTCTCTCTCTCTCTCTCTCTCTCTCTCTCTCTCTCTCTCTCTCTCTCTCTCTTTCTCTCTCTCTCTCTCCAACCAGAGGAAAACATTTTTTAGACCACATTTACGCCACACACAGAGACGCGTACAAAGCTCTCCCTCGCCCTCCATTTAGCAAATCTGACCATAATTATATTCTCCTGATTTGTGCTTACAAGCAAAAACTAAAGCAGGAAGTACCAGTGACTCACTCAATACGGAAGTGGTTAGATGATGCGGATGCTGCGCTACAGGACTGTTTTGCTAGCACAGACTGGAATATGTTCCAGGATTCATCCAATGGCATTGAGGACTTTACTACATCAGTCATCGGCTTCATCAATAAGTGCATCGATGACGTCGTCCCCACAGTGATCGTATGTACAGTACATATCTCAACCAGAAGCCATGGATTACAGGCAACATCCGCATCGATCTAAAGGCTAGTGCTGCCGCTTTCAAGGAGCGGGACACTAATCCGGACACTTTTAAGAAATCCCGTTACACCCTCAGACAAACCATCAAACAGGCAAAGTGTTAATACAGGATTAGGATTGAATTGTACTACACCGGCTCTGAAGCTCGTCGGATGTGGCAGGGCTTGAAAACTATTACGGACTACAAAGGGAAACCCAGCCGCGAGCTGCCCAGTGACGCGAGCCTACCAGACAAGCTAAATGCCTTTTATGCTCGCTTCAAGGCAAGCAACAGTGAAGCATGCATGAGAGCACCAACTGTTCCAGATGACTGTGTGATAACGCTCTCGGTAGCCGATGTGAGCAAGACCTTTAAATAGGGGCCAGACGGATTACCAGAATGCGTATTCAAAGCATGCGTGGACCAACTGGCAAGTGTCTTCACTGACATTTTCAATCTCTCCCTGACCGAGTCTGTAATACCTACATGTTTCAAGCAGACCACCATAGTCCCTGTGCCCAAGAAAGTGAAGGTAACCTGCCTAAATGATTACCGCCCCGTAGCATTCACGTCGTTAGCCATGAAGTGCTTTGAAAGGCTGGTCATGGCTTACAGCATCATCCCGGAAACGCTAGACCCACTCCAATTTGCATACCGCCCCGACAGATCCACATATGACGCAATCTCAATCGCACTCCACACTGCCCTTTCCCACCTGGACAAAAGGAACACCTACAGTATGTGAGAATGTTGTTCATTGACCACAGCTCAGCGTTCAACACCATTGTGCCCACAAAGCTCATCACTAAGCTAAGGACCCCTTACCAGGTGGTAAGGGTAGTCAACAACATGTCTGCCAGGCTGATCCTCAACACTGAGGCCCCTCAGGGGTGCGTGCTTAGTCCCCACCTGTACTCCCCGTTAACCCACGACTGCGTGGCCAAACACGACTCTAACACAATCATTACGTTTGCTGACAACACAACAGTGGTAGGCCCGATTACTGACAGTGATGAGACAGCCTATACGGAGGAGGTCAGAGACAACAACCTCTCCTTCAATGTGAGCAAGACAAAGGAGCTGATCGTGGACTACAGGAGATGGGCCAAACAGGCCCCCATTAACATCAACGGGGCTGTAGTGGAGCGGGTCGAGAGTTTCAAGTTCCTTGGTGTCCACATCACCAACGAACTATCATGGTCCAAACACACCAAGACAGAGGTGAAGAGGGCACGACAACACCTTTAACCCCTCAGGAGACTGAAAAGAATTGGCATGGGTCCCCAGATCCTCAAAAAGTTCTACAGCTGCACCCTCGAGAGCATCCTGACCGATTGCATCACCGCCTGGTAGGGCAACTTCTCGGCATCTGACCGCAAGGCGCTATAGAGGGTAGTGCGTATGGCCCAGTACATCACTGGGGCCAAGCTTCCTGCCATCCAGGACCTATATAATAGACGGGTGTCAGAGGAAAGCCCCAAAAATTGTCAAAGACTCCAGTCACCCAAGTCATAGACTCTTCTCTCTGCTACCTCATGGCAAATGGTACTGGAGCACCAAGTCCAGGACCAAAAGGCTTCTTAACAGCCTCTACCCCCAAGCCATACAATTGCTGAACAATTAATCAAATGGCCACCCAGACTATTTACACTGACCCCCCCTCCATTTGTTTTTACACAGCTGCTACTCACTGTTTATTATCTATGCATAGTCACACTACCCTTACCTACATGTACAAATTACCTCGACTAACCTGTACCCCCACACACTGACTTGATACTGGTACCCCCTGTTAATAGCCTCATTATTGTTATTGTTATTTTGTTACTTTTTATAATTTTTACTTTAGTTTATTTGCTAAATATTTTCTTAACTTTCTCTTGAACTGTATTGTTGGTTAAGGGCTTGTAAGTAAGCATTTCACGGTAAGGTCTACACCTGTTGTATTTAGCATTTCACGGTAAGGTCTACACCTGTTGTATTTAGCGCACGTGACAAATAAAGTTTGATTTGATTTATTACTGCTTCAGTATGAATGTGTCACAACAGTGCTCTTACAGTGTGATAACATGATCATCTCTCCTATTCTCTTCTCCAAAGCACAAAAATAAATCAATTCTCCAAAATGTAGTTTCACACATATGTACTTTAGTGCATCTTTCTCTGTACTGTCTCTTTCCTAGAATGCTTTGGGCCTGAAGGTGTGGGGTCAGCCTACAGTCAGTGAGGTGAAACAGGAGCCATATTTTCCCGGAAGCGTTACTAACTATAGCCCTCCTAATCCTCCCCGCTTCATTCACTCTTCCTCCCCTCTTCCTCCCCTCTTCATTCACTCTTCCTCCCCTCTTCCTCCCCTCTTCATTCACTCATCCTCCCCTCTTCCTCCCCTCTTCATTCACTCATCCTCCCCTCTTCCTCCCCTCTTCATTCACTCTTCCTCCCCTCTTCATTCACTCATCCTCCCCTCTTCCTCCCCTCTTCATTCACTCTTCCTCCCCTCTTCCTCCCCTCTTCATTCACTCATCCTCCCCTCTTCCTCCCCTCTTCATTCACTCATCCTCCCCTCTTCATTCACTCATCCTCCCCTCTTCCTCCCCTCTTCATTCACTCTTCCTCCCCTCTTCATTCACTCATCCTCCCCTCTTCCTCCCCTCTTCATTCACTCATCCTCCCCTCTTCCTCCCCTCTTCCTCCCCTCTTCATTCACTCATTCTCCCCTGCTCAGACCAGTGTTCCATTCACATTCCTGCCAAAACTCCAAACCCCTCCCACCAAAGTGCACCTTGAGAAAGAGAGTTTTCAACAACTAATGCTCAGTGATGAAGAATGTCACATAAAAATGACCTCCTGGCCCTTCAGTGGTGGACAGTAAAGTAGTACTAGTACATTGTACTCACAGCTGTTCTGGTGGTGGTAGTGTGAGAGTTAGCAGAGGGGTGGAGGGAGGGAGTGAACAGGGAACAGGAAATAAGAGAGGCTCCTGATGGGGAGAGTGAGAGACAGAGAGAGAAAGAGAAAGAGAGAGAGGGACAGGGAGAAGGAGAAGGAGAGGGAGAGGAAGAGAGAGACTGTCACGGTAATAGTCTGTCTTGCTTTCTTGCTCTCTCATCTCTTTTCTCCTAAAGTAATCTCCACCGGATCTGAACAGGTGCACCACAGATCCGCCACACCATAAATAAATTGGATTGGCAACAAAATGGGAGTTGCATATAAAGCAATAAAGCAATTTTCAATCACGCTCACTCCGAGGGCCGCAACTCGCACCGGCAGGGCAGGTACACTGTCCCAAGGTTATGGAAACAGTTGATGAGAGAAGGGGTGCAAAGTTCTCCCCCTATAGCACTCCCTAAAGCAGACTTCTGGAGCTGTGCCACCAGGACCCAACCTGCCAGCTCACTCATACCCAGGAGAGAGCACCTGAAACCAGGTTATCACTTCCAACTAATGCCCCCTGCTCTGGTCTCAGAGTGGATTGGATGGCTAAGGTATAACTATAGATTGTACTCCATACCATCCTTCAGATCTTTAAGTGCTTTAACTTGAGATAGGGTTACAAGTCTCCTAATGCACCATCATCTCTACATCTCTACTCTACAGTAATACATCATTTATAAATGATCTATTCATTAGTTCTGTTTACTGTTAAGTGATGTGAGTTAATGCGTATTCAGGCCATATTAATTAGTTCTGTTTACTGTTAAGTGATGTGAGTTAATGCATATTTAGCCCATTTTAATTAGTTCTGTTTACTGTTAAGTGATGTGAGTTAATGCATATTCAGCCCATATTAATTAGTTCTGTTTACTGTTAAGTGATGTGAGTTAATGCATATTCAGCCCATATTAATTAGTTCTGTTTACTGTTAAGTGATGTGAGTTAATGCATATTCAGCCCATATTAATTAGTTCTGTTTACTGTTAAGTGATGTGAGTTAATGCATATTCAGCCCATATTAATTAGTTCTGTTTACTGTTAAGTGATGTGAGTTAATGCATATTCAGCCCATATTAATTAGTTCTGTTTACTGTTGAGTGATGTGAGTTAATGCATATTCAGCCCATATTAATTAGTTCTGTTTACTGTTAAGTGATGTGAGTTAATGCATATTCAGCCCATATTAATTAGTTCTGTTTACTGTTAAGTGATGTGAGTTAATGCATATTCAACCCATCTCCATTCTGTAAATTCTATTTGTATGTCAACCCCAGACTCAGGTCCAGCTGTGTTGTCTCTGTATGTAGATATGTGTGTAGGGTGGCTGTGCTAAGGTATGTGTCTAGGTATGTGTGTAGACCGTACAGGCATGTGTGTGTGTGTGTGTGTGTGTGTGTGTGTGTGTGTGTGTGTGTGTGTGTGTGTGTGTGTGTGTGTGTGTGTGTGTGTGTGTGTGTGTGTGTGTGTGTGTGTGTGTGTGTGTGTGTGTGTGTGTGTGTGTGTGTGTAGGACCCATCCAGACATTGATAAAAGGCCTTGCTCCCAGGACCCCTGAGTAACCCAGTGATGACAAATAGTTTCCCTCTCCCTCCTCTCATCACAACAAGCTCTCACAGTCTCACTGCAGAATTAGAGGTTTTTGCACTTTTCTCTAAAAGTCAAATTTCAAAGTTGCTACCAACGTAACATTTCTAAGTGTTTTTGACACCCTGGGTTTTCTCCTCCTGCTCAGAATCTTTCCGTGTCTCCAAATATCACATTTCAAAGTTGAGGGTTAAGGTTAAGTGTTAAGGTTGAGGGTTAAGGTTAAGGGTTAAGGTTAAGGGTTAAGTTGAATGGTTAAGGTTGAGGGTTAAGGGTTAAGGTTGAGGGTTAAGGTTTAGGGTTAAGGTTAAGTGTTACAGTTAAGGGTTAAGTTGAATAGTTAAGGTTGAGGGTTACGGTTAAGGGTTACATTTGAGGGTTAAGGTTGAGGGTTAAGGTTAAGTGTTACATTTAAGGGTTAAGGTTGAGGGTTAAGGTTAAGTGTTACGTTTAAGGGTTAAGTTGAATGGTTAAGGTTGAGGGTTAAGGTTAAGGGTTAAGGTTGAGGGTTAAGGTTAAGGGTTAAGGTTGAGGGGTTAAGGTTAAGGGTTAAGGTTGAGGGTTAAGGTTGAGGATTAAGGTTAAGGGTTAAGGGTTAAGGGTTAAGGTTAAGGGTTAAGGTTGAGGTTAAGGATAAGGGTTAAGGGTTAAGGGTTAAGAGTTAAGGGTTAAGGTTGAGGATTAAGGTTAAGGGTTAAGGGTTAAGAGTTAAGGTTAAGGGTTAAGGGTTAAGAGTTAATGGTTAAAGGTTAAGGTTAAGGGTTAAGAGTTAAGGGTTAAGGTTGAGGGTTAATGTTAAGGGTTAAGGGTTGAGGATTAAGGTTGAGAATTAAGGTTAAGGGTTAAGGGTTAAGAGTTAAGGTTGAGGTTAAGGTTAAGGGTTAAGGTTGAGGATTAAGGTTAAAGGTTAAGGTTAAGGGTTAAGAGTTAAGGGTTAAGGTTGAGGATTAAGGTTAAGGGTTAAGGTTTAAGAGTTAAGGTTTAAGGTTAAGGGTTAAGGGTTAAGAGTTAATGGTTAAAGGTTAAGGTTAAGGGTTAAGAGTTAAGGGTTAAGGTTGAGGGTTAATGTTAAGGGTTAAGGGTTGAGGATTAAGGTTAAGGGTTAAGGTTGAGGGTTAAGGTTGAGGATTAAGGTTAAGGGTTAAGCTTAAGGTTTGGGAAAGGGTTAAAACTAAACAATAAGTGTCTACCACTGGGATTTAACTCATGACCTTCGGATCAGAAGTCATGGGATTACTCTCATCTACTACTCTCTAGCAAAACCTGTTGCCCCCAGTGGCCGGTTTTGAAGGCATTTCACGACCTCCTCTGAACATGGACAGATATCCAATTTCGAAGTCAATCTTGAGCGATCTGGCTGTTCATCATTGCACTCGACTCTGGCTGTGAATTTCTTCTGCAAACAGCTCGATTGGAAGGGCAAATGTTTGCCCAGCTTCAAAATGGTGTTCAGCCTGAATATTTTTAAGTAAACGTTTACACAGTTGTTTCAACTCCTCAGTTTTATTTCTCTCTCTCCTCCATATCCCGCTGCACTCTTTTTTTTAGAAGAAAAGTCTCACCCGACAGCACTTCCTCCTTGGGTTTGAGGAGACTATGACCACTAGCCATACAGCCCAGAGAGAGTACTTCCGGTTGTTTTCTAGCACATATTTTTCACTAGTGGGCCTTTGACTCTTCTTCGGTTGTTGTTTTTTGCTAGTGCAGTAGCTTCCTCTGCTGTTGTCAGAGCTGGAGAGCCCAGATGGTCCTCTCTCTCTGTAGACTAACAGACCTCCTCATGACATATCCCCTGTGCCAGATCCACTAGCAATCGTTCAGCTGAACACGTTTTTTACTGCTCTCATCAATAAATATTTAGGGTTAACTCAATGAAACGGAGCAAACACAAATGAAATGGATTTAATGGGCATCCTGTCCATTGGAAGAGTTTCAATGGGGACACCGGCGAGGTGAAAAATGGGAAATGGCTACAGTATACACAATAACACACACTTTGCTTTCTCTTTCTCTGTCTCTCTGTTTAACTCTCTCTCACACACACGCACACACACACACACGCACGCACACACACACAATCATACGCATGAACTTACATCTATGCACACACACACACAAAAAAAAACGTATATTCTGTCAACAAGGTTGTTTGTTCAACAACCTTCAAATCATTTACAACCAGTGGAACATGGACTGTTAGGAGCAAGAGTGTCATTAAATATTGGCCCTCAAAGTCAAACGTCAGAGAACCCAGAGAGAAATAATGTAAAATTTAATTCTCAAGTCTGAGTCTGTTTTTAACCTGGCTGTCACCACAACACATCCTCCAATATCCCATAAGTCACCTCTTCTCAGGTGCGAGCGATCAAGTTGATTGTGACTCAGTGTGAGAGAGGAGGTCAGAAGCCTCTCAGCCGGCATTTGTTTGTTTCTTTGTGTTCGTTAACCTCTTTAGTTGCACCTTTATGTAGTGTGCTTTTTGTACATATTTATTTAGCTTGGACTGGCTAACCACGGGAGTCATGACTGAGCTGGCCCTGGACCTAAGGTAAGGTGGCTGTCTCCTGGGTACATTCAACACCTGGTCACATACGCTTTCTTCTCACATTTATGCACACATTAAGTCAGGTTCCAGACCATGTAGCTAGGCCTTAGACAACGAGACATAACGAGTGCAGCAAAATCTGTAGGTTACTTGTTGGTTTCATAAAATACTGGTTTGGAGAATAGTCCAAAACCAAGTTTTGTAGTTTGTTTGGATGTTTTTAGCTTGAAGTTTTGATCTTGTTCCATCTTGATATGATTGGTTTCCGTGGTTTCCTCCAACAGTGTCCACTCTACATATAGCTCTCTGTCACCATGACAGCACCTCTGTGTGTGAGGCACATTGATGAGAACCCCTCTCTCTCTCTCTCCATCATCCCTCCTATTCTCTCCATCTGTCTGCTCTTACTATCACCCTAGCCCTCTAAATGATGATGTCTGCTTGTGCTTAATCCAAACGTCTCACCCCTCCTCACCCTTCTCACCCCTCCTCACCCCATCTCGCCCGTCACCCCCATCACAAGTACTGTAATAGAATTTCTCACCCACCCAACAACCCCTATTCCTCCTCCATTTCACTCAACAGCCCTTTATCAGAAATATACACACACACACACACATACACACACACACACACACACATTCATTCAGAACGAGAGAGCAGAGAGAGAGAGCAGAGAGAGAGAGAGCAGATAGAGAGAGAGAGAGAGCAGACAGATAGTCAGAGAGAGACAGACAGACAGAGTGAGAGACAGAGAGCAGATAGATCAGACAGACAGACAGACAGACAGACAGACAGACAGACAGACAGACTGACTGACTGACTGACTGACTGACTGACTGACTGACTGACTGACTGACTGACTGACTGACTGACTGACTGACTGACTGACTGACTGACTGACTGACTGACTGACTGACTGACTGACTGACAGAGAGAGAGAGCACACATCCAAGCCTTCTTCTTCTTCTTTCTCATACATACTGCATGTGTTTCCCTTTTAAAGATTCACAATGGGTGTTGTCTAATAACAAATCATTTATTTTAGTCTGTGCTTTAATCTGTCTGTGTCTGACAAGGCCCATCCTTTCCGCTGAAGGGTAAGACCACTTAAGGAGAGGCCAATAAGGCCCTGCACACTGTGTCGGCCTGACTGGGGTGATTTGTCAGCACGCTGCGCCGGTGGTCACACCAATGGATTTATCCCAAGGTAAATGGATACGGCTCCCTCCGCCACTCGGAGCCCAGGACTCTGATTACGGCCCTCTTTCTATCTCTGATAGATGTTGCTTGTGTTTATCTATTTGAAATGCCACTAAATCTGTGAATACAATGTAGGGGAAAGGGGAACTGGGGAGAGCCGGCAGAAGAGAAACCTCGTTTGATTTATGCCAAGCTATGCAGAGCAATATAGAGACAGTGACCGGGGACAGGGGTCCAGCAGTGCCATTTAAAAAAGAGTGCGGTTTCAATGGGGGGTGCAGAGGAGGAAATGGGGATCGGGGAGGGCAATTTCATCTCATGATTTCTCACCTGGTCCGACCATGATGCTATAAGAATACCAAACACGGGGACGGGGATGAGAACGTTCCCAGCGCTCCAAGGGAAAACAGAATCCATTTCCGAGGGGCTCTCACATCTAGGGTGAAGAGCAATTCCACACATGGACAATCACTGGGACAGCTATGGCTGGGATTTTGACAACCTCCTCCATATCTCTCCTCTCACCTCCTCCTCCTCCTTCTATTCCAGAGCCCATATTCACAGTCTCAGAGTAGGAGTGCTGATATAGCATCAGTTTTGTATTTTAGATCATAATGAATAAAATTATCTGGACAGGGGGACCTGATCCTGGATCAGCACTGCTCTCCCTCCTACTCTTCCAGAGCACCCTTTCTGAGCCTCTGCTCCACAGCCCCATAAAGAGGCCCCTACGTCGGGTACAACTGCACGACGATCCCCTGATCCCCATCCATCTCCATCAGTTTCAGTATCAGATATCTACACAGTTGGATTTTAATCTAATAACATGATCTTCCAGGAATCCCCCGTTCATGTGATGTTTTCAAATGAAATCCCAATTTCAAGAACATTGGGAAGCGGCGGCACTCAAATGTTTAAAAAAAAAAAGAAATACAAAAAGACATTTCACCTTTTTATTTTGGGCCCGGCAGGCTAACCCGGTTCGGTAGTTATGCCTTCATCAGAGCATCAAGAGATGTGCCAAAGTCATTGTCTTTCTATGCAAGTGCCTAGATGATAATTACAATTGCCCACACGTGTGTGAGGGTGGTGCATAGTGGTATTCAAAATATTAGTCAACCAACAGTTGTAACAATATAGATTCAAATACATATACAAATATACATAATACACAGATCGGGAGAATTAACTAGACAAATAGCATTTACAGTAAGTATCATGATGACATGTAGGAAATTTGAGATGTGATGTTTTCTCTGCATCTTATCTACAATCAATGAATCAAATCTATTTATAAAGCCTTTTTACATCAGCATACAGAAACCCAGCCTAAAACCACAAACACCCAGGAGAGCAAGCAATGCAGGTGTAGATGTACTCTACAACAACAGAGAGGCAGGTTAAATCAAGTCAATTAGAATCTAAATAGTAGATCAATTGAAATTGAAATTGTTGATTGAAACATTCAACTAGCTCATAGGTCAAAGGTAATGCTCTGTCTCTGGGAATTTCCCTGGGAAGTATTACGTAATATATATGTTTACAGCTGTATACTTTTTTATCAGTTTACCATGTAAATTTATACAAATTTTAATTAATTTGTTTATGTGTGTCCCCATGGGAGAATTTAGTCTTGTATCGCAACACAAACAAACACATGCATTACATTCAGTGTAGTTGGTAAGGCGACAACAACACAACAACAACAACAACAACAACAACAACAACAACAACAACAACAGTTACCATGGGAGCAGAAGAAGTAGAGTAGAGGATGAGGGTTCACAGGAGCCCATACTGAGACATACCTACACACAGTAAATAAACATTGAATTCAACTTAGTGTTGGTATGGATGCATCTATAACTCAATATTCACCTCTCTAATACACCAGGCCTGTAGAGAATAGAATAGTCTGTCCTATTGCCACATCAGGCCTGTAGAGAATAGAATAGCCTGTCCTATTGCCACATCGGGCCTGTAGAGAATCTCTCTTCCTATTGCCACACCAGGCCTGTAGAGAATAGAATAGTCTGTCCTATTGCCACATCAGGCCTGTAGAGAATAGAATAGCCTGTCCTATTGCCACATCGGGCCTGTAGAGAATCTCTCTTCCTATTGCCACATCAGGCCTGTAGAGAATAGAATAGCCTGTCCTATTGCCACATCGGGCCTGTAGAGAATCTCTCTTCCTATTGCCACATCAGGCCTGTAGAGAATAGAATAGCCTGTCCTATTGCCACATCAGGCCTGTAGAGAATAGAATAGTCTGTCCTATTGCCACATCAGGCCTGTAGAGAATAGAATAGCCTGTCCTATTGCCACATCAGGCCTGTAGAGAATAGAATAGTCTGTCCTATTGCCACACCAGGCCTGTAGAGAATCTCTCTTCCTATTGCCACACCAGGCCTGTAGAGAATAGAATAGCCTGTCCTATTGCCACATCAGGCCTGTAGAGAATAGAATAGTCTGTCCTATTGCCACACCAGGCCTGTAGAGAATCTCTCTTCCTATTGCCACATCAGGCCTGTAGAGAATAGAATAGCCTGTCCTATTGCCACATCAGGCCTGTAGAGAATAGAATAGTCTGTCCTATTGCCACATCAAGCCTGTAGAGAATAGAATAGCCTGTCCTATTGCCACATTAGGCCTGTAGAGAATAGAATAGTCTGTCCTATTGCCACATCGGGCCTGTAGAGAATCTCTCTTCCTATTGCCACACCAGGCCTGTAGAGAATAGAATAGCCTGTCCTATTGCCACATCAGGCCTGTAGAGAATAGAATAGCCTGTCCTATTGCCACATCGGGCCTGTAGAGAATCTCTCTTCCTATTGCCACACCAGGCCTGTAGAGAATAGAATAGCCTGTCCTATTGCCACATCGGGCCTGTAGAGAATCTCTCTTCCTATTGCCACATCGGGCCTGTAGAGAATAGAATAGCCTGTCCTATTGCCACATCAGGCCTGTAGAGAATAGAATAGCCTGTCCTATTGTCACATCAGGCCTGTAGAGAATAGAATAGCCTGTCCTATTGCCACATCAAGCCTGTAGAGAATAGAATAGCCTGTCCTATTGCCACATCAGGCCTGTAGAGAATAGAATAGCCTGTCCTATTGCCACATCAAGCCTGTAGAGAATAGAATAGCCTGTCCTATTGCCACATCAGGCCTGTAGAGAATAGAATAGCCTGTCCTATTGCCACATCAGGCCTGTAGAGAATAGAATAGCCTGTCCTATTGCCACATCAAGCCTGTAGAGAATAGAATAGCCTGTCCTATTGCCACATCAAGCCTGTAGAGAATAGAATAGCCTGTCCTATTGCCACATCAGGCCTGTAGAGAATAGAATAGCCTGTCCTATTGCCACATCAAGCCTGTAGAGAATCTCTCTTCCTATTGCCAGATAAACTTAGCTGACCTGATAGATAGCCATGTCACAGGGTCATCATTCAGTACACTACAACACGATTAGATTGATAAGACAATTACAACCAACATTCCATACAGTTCAATGATTCATTCAGCATTTAATATTTGATATGCTATGATGTACTGCAACAGAACAGAGAACATCAACTCAATCAAATAGGGGCATCAACAAAGAGCAACACTGTACAAACTGATATTAGATGAATTTTCTTAGGTTCCGGTCATACTTCTGATGTAATAATGTAATAAAGATGCTTGATTTATGTTCAGACGAAGGGTTGTGAAGTCTCTGTGTGTGTGTGTGTGTGTGTGTGTGTGTGTGTGTGTGTGTGTGTGTGTGTGTGTGTGTGTATGCGCTGTGTGTACGGCATATACTACATGTACGTGTGTGTACACACTATCCGTCCCCTTTTACACACATTAGCAAAGCAATGTCGGCGGAAATCCCCCTTGTCTAACCTTTCCAGAGTTATGTGTGGCTGACTGTGGTTTCCTATTGAGGTAAAGATAACTGTGGCGGAGAGAGAGCTGAGAGATTATACATCAGTAAAATCACAGGGGGCATACATCACTGACACTGGGACACACCCACCGAAATCAATTGGGTCAAATGAAAGCAGTGCATCGGGGCAGGGCTCTCTGACAGTAACTAATGCGCCTCCCACAGCCGCTAATAGGAGTGTACAAATGGCCACAGGTTTGTAAACTTTGCCTATTCCAGGCAGGAGACGGCGGGCGCGTTGTGAGCACTAACTAAATCAACACTTCAGCGCAGCTCTGCGATGTCACAGGACTCTATTTTAACAGCACAGGAGATACCCCTTCCAGAAGCATCAGGGCTGAGTGGGATAGGGCAGAGGTGTAGGGCAAAGGAGGGTTGGCAGTGGAGGGGTGGATAGGTAGAGGTAGAGGATGTAAGGAGTGTTAAAAAGAAGGCCTTGTACAAGGACAGTCATGAATGGGCTGAGCTGTAGACAGAGCCGGTCCTGAAAATTCTGCTAAGGGGCCCTCCTACCTGACCTGTGAGCCATGTAAACCATTTGCCATTGCCACACAGACACACCTGACACCCCAGTGATCCCACTACAATCCTCCCTCCTTTAAAGCAGTTTGCTCCATCTGTCAGTCTAAGAATAAGTAGACCTATACAGAACAGAATGAGGTGTAAAAACAAACAATATTTATTGAATGTAATGTTTTCTTTAGAATCTTAAGATAAGTGAATATTAATGTTAACATAAATAAGAAAATATAAAATGTAGAAAAAAATAAAATATGACACTGCGCTTTGGCTCTGCTGCCTGGTAATTAGTCCTCACAATATTATACAATTAGCTTTGTCTATACAATGTAAACATAAGCCTATAGGCTATGGCTGCAGCTATATGTCTCAAAATAGTCAAATAAAACCTATACAGCTGTGTGATTAACTTTGGTTCCCTCTACAGCCTGGGCATTTTCAGCATCAGCATAGACACCAGTCTATCTGGACTGTCACATAGTTAGTTAAGCAGCCATACAATCTTCAATGTTACTAAGTGTGTAAACATTTTAATGTTTGAATTAAAATCTTACCTTCAAATATTCCTCTTCTACACTTTCTTGAGGCAAAATCATCAGTGATGTCATCATAAGACATGTGATTTCCCACGTCATAATTTATATGACGGCCAGACCACTCACACGTTCCTGTGACATGGAAGACCTCAGGTAGCTTTTGATGAGCTTTCATTTTGAAAAGCTCCTCTCTGCCAATGCTACTGTTACTGGTAGGGTGACTGCAATTCTTAGGGCTATCCAAAGATTAGGATAGATTTCCTCCAGGTTTTTCTCACAAAGAAAGAAAAGCAGCTCAAAGGCAGTCATCTTATCTGAAGGCAGATCAGGTCAATTCTGAATCTCGTGTGCCAGATCCATTCCACTGATGTCACAGTCATCTCTGAAGGTCAGAGTGTTTTCAACTTCCATGCAGTGAGCCTTTAAAGATTCACTGGACATCTGAGAGGCAGTGCTGAAGTTCAGCAGCACTCTGTATTTGGTTTTCACCTGGTTGAGTGTTTCAAATCTCTCATCCATGGATGTCACAGCAGAGTCGACCACAATGTTGAAGTAGTTGACTTCAAGGTTTTTCAGTGCCTCAGTCACTGGTTCATCGGGAGCCTCATAGCTGAAATGCCTCTTGATGTTTCTCAGTCTCTTCTCTTTCAGAACAGCCTCCACATTCATTTCTTCACAAATGCTTTTGGCTGTTGGCAGAGAATCCAGTTTCCCGGTATGTAGTGAGGGAGGCCTTTGCATTTGAGATTAAATTCACAGCGATATCCAACTGCATTGAGGCGGATTGGAGGAGCTTGTTCACCTTGTTTGTCATTGTCAGTATCTCACACCATACGACACAGCAAATCAAGAGGCGGTAGGATCCAACTTCCTCTGCAAGTGCTTGTGCCTCCACTTTGGCCACAGGATTGTTGATCGTCTGTCTGGCTTCCAGTAATGCCTCCCGAACCTCAGAAGCCTGATACCTGATTGCATGAACACTTTGGAGCCTACTCTCCCATCTTGTGTCACTCCATGACTTCACTGGTATGTTCACGTGTTTCTTCAAAACACTCTATCTTTATGTGCCAGCTGAAAAGAAGGCGAAGAGCTTTTGCACATGCCCAAAAAACCTAACTGCATCTTTTGAAGATTTGGCAGCATCTGCAATGACAAGGTTTAGAGTATGTGCTCCACATGGGTTGAACACGGCTCCTGGATTTTTTTCCAGCAGTCTGGCTTGTACTCCTTGGTGCTTGCCCTTCATGTTGGCCCCATTATCATAAGCTTGCCCTCTGCAATCTTCAAATGGAATCTTCAGCTCGTTCAGCTTATCTAAGATTGTCACTCCCTGACCTTAGATATCTCTGTTTTTCTATATATTTTGGTTAGATCAGAGGTGTGACTAGGGTGGGTACGCTAGTTTTTGTATGTCTAGGGTTTTGTATGTCTAGAGTTTTGTGTATGTCTATGTTGGCCTGATATGGTTCCCAATCAGAGACAGCTGTTGATCATTGTCTCTGATTGGGGATCATATTTACGTAGCCATTTCCTCATTTGTGTGTAGGATCTTGTTTTTGTATAGTTGCCTTGTGCACTGCAATACTACACGTTTGTTAGATTCTTTGTTGTTTTGTTGTAAGTTTCACTATTAAAGAATGTGGAACTCTACGCACGCTGCGCCTTGGTCCGATCCTTTCAACGAACGTGACAAAGATGACAGTGGACAGATTCAAGCCTGCTGTGACCTCAACATTCACAAAGCCGAGGAAGTGCTCCTTGATCTCTGGCTTTCCCTTTAAAGCCACACTTCTCAGAATAATGGACGTTTGCTCCTGGTGACTAATGTCAGGTGTACAGTCCAAGATAATGGAGAAGTACTTTGAGTCTCTTACTTGAGTCACTATTGCTTACAGAATCGTGTCACTCACAATCTGCATCAGCTCATTCTGTGTGCTCTTCCCAAGGTAATGAACATGTGTCTCTCCATCTTTCATTTTGCTGAGATGATTTTCCATAACGGGGTCAAATTTCTCATCCTCTCAGGTCTTTCCCGACTCAGGCACAGATCAAGTTCTCTCCACTTAATCATATTGTTTGTGTGTTCAGGACTACCCTCATGGTGTTTCAGAATGGTGTTGATATTTGACCAGTCATCCACACCTTCTTTTATTATTTTGTAGTCTTTTGTAGAAAATAACTTACAGCAAAAACAATACACAGCGTTGTTTTAGATTGAGTATGAAAGCCAGCTCCTTGTAATCTTTTCCCCATTTGACAACTGTCTCTGTAATAAGCCTGAATGGAAACCTTGTCTAGACTTGTCTTTAGGGTAAGAAAAATACAGTCCTGGCTTGAATGGACCTCTGCGCACTAACTCAGTCGTCATAAAGTCTGTTAAGACTGGGGGCCAATCTGCTGGGTCATTTGGTGGAGCAGCAACTGTTCTACTAGGGTCTGAGCTGTTTGTATCTGATGCTGGCTGTACACCTCTGGTTGTGCTAGTACTGGCTGAGGCTGGCTGTACTTCACCTGGGTCTGTGTTAGTATTGGCTGAGGCTGCCTGTACTTCACCTGGGTCTGTGTTAGTACTGGCTGAGGCTGCCTGTACTTCACCTGGGTCTGTGTTAGTACTGGCTGAGGCTGACTGTACTTCACCTGGGTCTGTGTTAGTACTGGCTGAGGCTGACTGTACTTCACCTGGGTCTGTGTTAGTACTGGCTGAGGCTGCCTGTACTATACCTGAGTCTGTGTTAGTACTGGCTGAGGCTGCCTGTACTGGGTCTGTGTTAGTACTGGCTGAGGCTGCCTGTACTTCACCTGGGTCTGTGTTAGTACTGGCTGAGGCTGCCTGTACTTCACCTGGGTCTGTGTTAGTACTGGCTGAGGCTGCCTGTACTTCACCTGGGTCTGTGTTAGTACTTGCTGAGGCTGTCTGTACTATACCTGGGTCTGTGTTAGTACTGGCTGAGGCTGCCTGTACTTCACCTGGGTCTGTGTTAGTACTGGCTGAGGCTACCTGTACTGGGTCTGTGTTAGTACTGGCTGAGGCTGCCTGTACTTCCCCTGGGTCTGTGTTAGTACTGGCTGAGGCTACCTGTACTGGGCCTGTGTTAGTACTGGCTGAGGCTGCCTGTACTTCACCTGGGTCTGGGTTAGTACTGGCTGAGGCTGCCTGTACTATACCTGGGTCTGTGTTAGTACTGGCTGAGGCTGCCTGTACTATACCTGGATCTGTGTTAGTACTGGCTGAGGCTGCCTGTACTGGGCCTGTGTTAGTACTGGCTGAGGTTGGATGTGTATCAACTGAGTCTGTGCTTGTACTGGCTGATGATCCAGCATCTCCTCTACTGACAAACTTAAGCATAGCACCTGTAAATGATAGGTAACAATACTATTATTCCTTTATCAGCTCCATCAGGCCCATTCAAAATTTCCTTTTATACATTTTCAAATATAAAATATTATTTATACTATGGCTTGGCTGAATACTTGATGGTTATTATTTACTGAGATATGTGCATCCATATTGCCCAGTATGTCCAGCTTATCAACATTTTAAATTCAATATATAAATCAATAGTCAATGTCAATCCATTGCTTTCCATCTTGCATTAGTCCAGAGCTGTAACTAAACCTTGACTGAGAGACTAGATGATCATTGTCTTGTTTTAGAATAATGTGCACCTATGAGGAGTGCCATCACGCCCATATATTGTCTGGACTGGTCCCCACTGAGGTTGCTGCTGGAAAGCGCCAGTTTCATTTCGTGCACGCGCATATGAACACATGTTCACACGAGACTTGGTTATCTTTTCTGAGCTGCAGTTTATAAACACCGTTGCTGTCACGCCCTGACCTTAGTTCCTTTTTTATGTCTCTATTTTGGTTTGGTCAGGGCGTGAGTTGTGGTGGGCATTCTATGTTTTTTTTCTATGTTTTCTATTTCTATGTGTTTGGCCGGGTATGGTTCTCAATCAGAGGCAGCTGTCTATCTATCGTTGTCTCTGATTGAGAACCATACTTAGGTAGTTTTTTCCAACCTGTGGTTGTGGGTAGTTGTTTTCTCTTTTGTGTTGTTTCACCTGACAGGACTGTTTCGTTTCTTTCATTCTCTTGGTTATTTTTGTTTCGTGTTCAGTTATAATAAATTAACATGGACACTTACGACGCTGCGTTTTGGTCCGATCTTTCCTGTTCCTCAGATGGAGAAGATCGTTACAGTTGCCCGTATTTCACTCTCACTTTTGTCAGGCACAAAGTCACAGAACACAGCCCTGGAAGTGGCTGGCAAGCAAGCAAGACACAGACAGACCAAGAGATGCACTGCAAGCTAGCACATCAACTTAACGTTACTGTTATTTGCTGGCATCAAACTTGGAGAGAACACAAGTCTACCTGATTGCTGTTCCCACAATTCACTCTCATGGTGTTATTTTCTTCTCTTTCCGTGACAAGAAGGATATTTCCGCTTCATCCTCTTATGGAAGTTGTAAACATGGACACTCGCTTTGACACAAAGGGGAGGCAGGGCCCTTGCGTCATTTGCTGGGCCCTACGCAACTTGCGTAGTGAGTGTTTAGGGCCGCCCGGCTCTGGCTGTAGATCTCCACAAGTACTGGGCTCCACTTAAGGACACTTGTGAGGGCGTGTAGAGGTGATCCACATAAATACACGCCTGTAAACATCACGTCAGCTTAGGTGACATACAAGTAAAATTATGGTACGTCAGCATGTTTACTTTCTTTATTCATCCACTGGTGTGTGTCTGTCTCATCCTTCATACTAATAATCATCAGCCTATCCTACTGGACAGTATTACAACGCTAGCATAGCCAGCAGAGACAACTGCAAGGCCAGAAGAGACAACTGCAAGGCCAGCAGAGACAACTGCAAGGCCAGCAGAGACAACTGCAAGGCCAGCAGAGACAACTGTAAGGCCAGCAGAGACAACTGTAAGGCCAGCAGAGACAACTGCAAGGGCAGCAGAGACAACTGCAAGGCCAGCAGAGACAACTGTAAGGCCAGCAGAGACAACTGTAAGGCCAGCAGAGACAACTGTAAGGCCAGCAGAGACAACTGTAAAGCCAGCAGAGACAACTGTAAAGCCAGCAGAGACAACTGTAAAGCCAGCAGAGACAACTGTAAGGCCAGCAGGGACAACTGTAAGGCCAGCAGAGACAACTGTAAAGCCAGCAGAGACAACTGTAAGGCCAGCAGACAAATATAAGGCCAGCAGAGACAACTGTAAGGCCAGCAGGGACAACTGTAAGGCCAGCAGAGACAACTGTAAAGCCAGCAGAGACAACTGTAAGGCCAGCAGACAAATATAAGGCCAGCAGAGACAACTGTAAGGCCAGCAGTGACAATTGTAAGGCCAGCAGGGACAACTGTAAGGCCAGCAGAGACAACTATAATGCCAGCAAAGACAACTGTAAGGCCAGCAGAGACAACTATAAGGCCAGCAGAGACAACTGTAAAGCCTGCAGAGACAACTGTAAGACCAGCAGGGACAACTGTAAGGCCAGCAGACAAATATAAGGCCAGCAGAGACAACTGTAAGGCCAGCAGTGACAATTGTAAGGCCAGCAGACACAACTGTAAGGCCAGCAGGGACAACTGTAAGGCCAGCAGAGACAACTATAAGGCCTGCAGAGACATCTGTAAGGCCAGCAGACACAACTGTAAAGCCAGCAGAGACAAATATAAGGCCAGCAGACACAACTGTAAGGCCAGCAGAGACAAATATAAAGCCAGCAGAGACAAATATAAGGCCAGCAGAAACAACTGTAAGGCCAGCAGAGACAACTGTACGGCCAGCAGAGACAACTGTAAGGCCAGCAGAGACAACTGTAAAGCCTGCAAAGACAACTGTAAGGCCAGCAGACACAACTGTAAGGCCAGCAGACAAATATAAGGCCAGCAGAGATAACTGTAAGGCCAGCAGAGACAATTGTAAGGCCAGCAGACAAATATAAGGCCAGCAGAGACAACTGTAAGGCCAGCAGTGACAATTGTAAGGCCAGCAGACACAACTGTAAGGCCAGCAGGGACAACTGTAAGGCCAGCAGAGACAACTATATGGCCTGCAGAGACAACTGTAAGGCCAGCAAGGACAACTGTAAGGTCAGCAGACAAATATAAGGCCAGCAGAGACAACTGTAAGGCCAGCAGAGACAATTGTAAGGCCAGCAGAGACATCTGTAAGGCCAGCAGTGACAACTGTAAGGCCAGCAGTGACAACTGTAAGGCCAGCAGAGACAAATGTAAGGCCAGCAGACACAACTGTAAAGCCAGCAGAGACAACTGTAAGGCCAGCAGGGACAACTGTAAGGCCAGCAAAGACAAATATAAGGCTACCAGAGACAAATATAAGGCCAGCAGAGACAACTGTAAGGCCAGCAGAGACAACTGTAAGGCCAGCAGAGACAACTGTAAAGCCTGCAAAGACAACTGTAAGGCCAGCAGGGACAACTGTAAGGCCAGCAGACAAATATAAGGCCAGCAGAGACAAATATAAGGCCAGCAGAGACAACTGTAAGGCCAGCAGAGACAAATGTAAGGCCAGCAGAGACAACTGTAAGGCCAGCAGACACAACTGTAAAGCCAGCAGAGACAACTGTAAGGCATGCAGGGACAACTGTAAGGCCAGCAGACAAATATAAGGCCAGCAGAGACAAATATAAGGCCAGCAGAGACAACTGTAAGGCCAGCAGAGACAACTGTCAAGCCAGCAGAGACAACTGTAAGGCCAGCAGGGACAACTGTAAAGCCAGCAGAGACAACTGTAAGGCCAGCAGAGACAACTGTAAGGCCAGCAGACAAATATAAGGCCAGCAGAGACAACTGTAAGGCCAGCAGACACAACTGTAAGGCCAGCAGAGACAACTGTAAGGCCAGCAGAGGCAACTGTAAAGCCAGCAGACACAACTGTAAGGCCAGCAGAGACAACTGGTAGGCCAGCAGAGACAACTGTAAGGCCATCAGAGATGACTATTAGGCCAGCAGAGACAACTGTAAGGCGAGCAGTAACAACTGTAAGGCCAGCAGACAAATATAAGGCCAGCAGAGACGAATATAAGGCCAGCAGAGACAACTGTAAGGCCAGCAGAGACAACTGTAAGGACAGCAGAGACAACTGTAAGGCCAGCAGACACAACTGTAAAGCCAGCAGAGACAACTGTAAGGCATGCAGGGACAACTGTAAGGCCAGCAGACAAATATAAGGCCAGCAGAGACAAATATAAGGCCAGCAGAGACAACTGTAAGGCCAGCAGAGACAACTGTCAAGCCAGCAGAGACAACTGTAAGGCCAGCAGGGACAACTGTAAAGCCAGCAGAGACAATTGTAAGGCCAGCAGAGACAACTGGTAGGCCAGCAGACACAACTGTAAGGCCAGCAGGGACAACTGTAAGGCCAGTAGACAAATATAAGGCCAGCAGAGACAACTGTAAGGCCAGCATACACAACTGTAAGGCCAGCAGAGGCAACTGTAAAGCCAGCAGAGACAACTGTAAAGCCAGCAGACACAATTGTAAGGTCAGCAGAGACAACTGTAAGGCCAGTAGGAACAATTGTAAGGCCAGCAGAGAAAAATATAAGGCCAGCAGAGACAACTGTAAGCCCAACAGAGACAACTGTAAGGCCAGCAGACACAACTGTAAAGCCAGCAGAGACAACTGTAAGGCCAGCAGGGACAACTGTAAGGCCAGCAGACAAATATAAGGCCAGCAGAGACAAATATAAGGCCAGCAGAGACAACTGTAAGGCCAGCAGGGACAACTGTAAAGCCAGCAGAGACAACTGTAAGGCCAGCAGAGACAACTGTAAGGCCAGCAGACAAATATAAGGCCAGCAGAGACAACTGTAAGGCCAGCAGACACAACTGTACGGCCAGCAGAGACAACTGTAAAGCCAGCAGAGACAACTGTAAGGCCAGCAGAGACAACTGTAAAGCCAGCAGACACAACTGTAAGGCCAGCAGAGACAACTGGTAGGCCAGCAGAGACAACTGTAAGGCCAGCAGACACAAATGTAAGGCCAGCAGAGACAACTGTAAGGCCAGTAGAGACAACTGTAAGGCCAGCAGACACAACTGTAAGGCCAGCAGTAGCAATGTTAAGGCCATCAGAAACAACTGTAAGGCAAGCAGAGACAACTGTAAGGCCATCAGAGATGACTATTAGGCCAGCAGAGACAACTGTAAGAACAGCAGTAACAACTGTAAGGCCATCAAAGACAACTATTAGGCCAGCAGAGACAACTGTAAGGCCAGCAGACAAATATAAGGCCAGCAGAGACAACTGTAAGGCCAGCAGACACAACTGTAAGGCCAGCAGAGACAACTGTAAGGCCAGCAGAGGCAACTGTAAAGCCAGCAGACACAACTGTAAGGCCAGCAGAGACAACTGGTAGGCCAGCAGAGACAACTGTAAGGCCATCAGAGATGACTATTAGGCCAGCAGAGACAACTGTAAGGCGAGCAGTAACAACTGTAAGGCCAGCAGACAAATATAAGGCCAGCAGAGACAAATATAAGGCCAGCAGAGACAACTGTAAGGCCAGCAGAGACAACTGTAAGGACAGCAGAGACAACTGTAAGGCCAGCAGACACAACTGTAAAGCCAGCAGAGACAACTGTAAGGCATGCAGGGACAACTGTAAGGCCAGCAGACAAATATAAGGCCAGCAGAGACAAATATAAGGCCAGCAGAGACAACTGTAAGGCCAGCAGAGACAACTGTCAAGCCAGCAGAGACAACTGTAAGGCCAGCAGGGACAACTGTAAAGCCAGCAGAGACAACTGTAAGGCCAGCAGAGACAACTGGTAGGCCAGCAGACACAACTGTAAGGCCAGCAGGGACAACTGTAAGGCCAGTAGACAAATATAAGGCCAGCAGAGACAACTGTAAGGCCAGCATACACAACTGTAAGGCCAGCAGAGGCAACTGTAAAGCCAGCAGAGACAACTGTAAAGCCAGCAGACACAATTGTAAGGTCAGCAGAGACAACTGTAAGGCCAGTAGGAACAATTGTAAGGCCAGCAGAGAAAAATATAAGGCCAGCAGAGACAACTGTAAGCCCAACAGAGACAACTGTAAGGCCAGCAGACACAACTGTAAAGCCAGCAGAGACAACTGTAAGGCCAGCAGGGACAACTGTAAGGCCAGCAGACAAATATAAGGCCAGCAGAGACAAATATAAGGCCAGCAGAGACAACTGTAAGGCCAGCAGGGACAACTGTAAAGCCAGCAGAGACAACTGTAAGGCCAGCAGAGACAACTGTAAGGCCAGCAGACAAATATAAGGCCAGCAGACACAACTGTAAGGCCAGCAGAGACAACTGGTAGGCCAGCAGAGACAACTGTAAGGCCAGCAGACACAACTGTAAGGCCAGCAGAGACAACTGTAAGGCCAGTAGAGACAACTGTAAGGCCAGCAGACACAACTGTAAGGCCAGCAGTAGCAATGTTAAGGCCATCAGAAACAACTCTAAGGCAAGCAGAGACAACTGTAAGGCCATCAGAGATGACTATTAGGCCAGCAGAGACAACTGTAAGAACAGCAGTAACAACTGTAAGGCCATCAGAGACAACTATTAGGCCAGCAATGACAACTGTAAGGCCAGCAGAGACAACTGTACGGCCAGCAGAGACAACTGTAAAGGCAGCAGAGACAACTGTAAAGCCAGCAGAGACAACTGTAAGGCCAGCAGGGACAACTGTAAGGCCAGCAGACAAATATAAGGCCAGCAGACACAACTGTAAGGCCAGCAGAGACAAATATAAAGCCAGCAGAGACAAATATAAGGCCAGCAGACACAACTGTAAGGCCAGCAGAGACAAATATAAAGCCAGCAGAGACAAATATAAGGCCAGCAGAGACAACTGTAAGGCCAGCAGAGACAACTGTACGGCCAGCAGAGACAACTGTAAGGCCATCAGAGATGACTATTAGGCCAGCAGATACAACTGTAAGGCCAGCAGTAACAACTGTAAGGCCATCAGAGACAACTATTAGGCCAGCAGAGACAACTGTAAGGCCAGCAGAGACAACTGTACGGCCAGCAGAGACAACTGTAAGGGCAGCAGAGACAACTGTAAAGCCAGCAGAGACAACTGTAAGGCCAGCAGGGACAACTGTAAGGCCAGCAGACAAATATAAGGCCAGCAGACACAACTGTAAGGCCAGCAGAGACAAATATAAAGCCAGCAGAGACAAATATAAGGCCAGCAGACACAACTGTAAGGCCAGCAGAGACAAATATAAAGCCAGCAGAGACAAATATAAGGCCAGCAGAGACAACTGTAAGGCCAGCAGAGACAACTGTACGGCCAGCAGACACAACTGTAAGGCCAGCAGAGACAACTGTAAAGCCTGCAAAGACAACTGTAAGGCCAGCAGACACAACTGTAAGGCCAGCAGACAAATATAAGGCCAGCAGAGATAACTGTAAGGCCAGCAGAGACAATTGTAAGGCCAGCAGACAAATATAAGGCCAGCAGAGACAACTGTAAGGCCAGCAGAGACAATTGTAAGGCCAGCAGACACAACTGTAAGGCCAGCAGGGACAACTGTAAGGCCAGCAGAGACAACTATAAGGCCTGCAGAGACAACTGTAAGGCCAGCAGGGACAACTGTAAGGTCAGCAGACAAATATAAGGCCAGCAGAGACAACTGTAAGGCCAGCAGAGACAACTGTAAGGCCAGCAGAGACAATTGTAAGGCCAGCAGAGACATCTGTAAGGCCAGCAGTGACAACTGTAAGGCCAGCAGAGACAAATGTAAGGCCAGCAGACACAACTGTAAAGCCAGCAGAGACAACTGTAAGGCCAGCAGGGACAACTGTAAGGCCAGCAAAGAAAAAACTATAAGGCAACCAGAGACAAATATAAGGCCAGCAGAGACAACTGTAAGGCCAGCAGAGACAACTGTAAGGCCAGCAGAGACAACTGTAAAGCCAGCAAAGACAACTGTAACGCCAGCAGGGACAACTGTAAGGCCAGCAGACAAATATAAGGCCAGCAGAGACAAATATAAGGCCAGCAGAGACAACTGTAAGGCCAGCAGAGACAACTGTAAGGCCAGCAGAGACAACTGTAAGGCCAGCAGAGACAACTGTAAAGCCAGCAGAGACAACTGTAAGGCCAGCAGAGACAACTGTAAGGCCAGCAGACAAATATAAGGCCAGCAGAGACAACTGTAAGGCCAGCAGACACAACTGTAAGGCCAGCAGAGACAACTGTAAGGCCAGCAGAGGCAACTGTAAGGCCAGCAGAGACAACTGGTAGGCCAGCAGAGACAACTGTAAGGCCAGCAGACACAACTGTAAGGCCAGCAGAGACAACTGTAAGGCCAGTAGAGACAACTGTAAGGCCAGCAGACACAACTGTAAGGCCAGCAGTAGCAATGTTAAGGCCATCAGAAACAACTGTAAGGCAAGCAGAGACAACTGTAAGGCCATCAGAGATGACTATTAGGCCAGCAGAGACAACTGTAAGGCCAGCAGTAACAACTGTAAGGCCATCAGAGACAACTATTAGGCCAGCAGAGACAACTGTAAGGCCAGCAGAGACAACTGTACGGCCAGCAGAGACAACTGTAAGGGCAGCAGAGACAACTGTATAGCCAGCAGAGACAACTGTAAGGCATGCAGGGACAACTGTAAGGCCAGTAGACAAATATAAGGCCAGCAGAGACAACTGTAAGGCCAGCATACACAACTGTAAGGCCAGCAGAGGCAACTGTAAAGCCAGCAGAGACAACTGTAAGGCCAGCAGAGACAACTGTAAAGCCAGCAGACACAATTGTAAAGTCAGCAGAGACAACTGTAAGGCCAGTAGGAACAATTGTAAGGCCAGCAGAGAAAAATATAAGGCCAGCAGAGACAACTGTAAGGCCAACAGAGACAACTGTAAGGCCAGCAGACACAACTGTAAAGCCAGCAGAGACAACTGTAAGGCCAGCAGGGACAACTGTAAGGCCAGCAGACAAATATAAGGCCAGCAGAGACAAATATAAGGCCAGCAGAGACAACTGTAAGGCCAACAGAGACAACTGTAAGGCCAGCAGACACAACTGTAAAGCCAGCAGAGACAACTGTAAGGCCAGCAGGGACAACTGTAAGGCCAGCAGACAAATATAAGGCCAGCAGAGACAAATATAAGGCCAGCAGAGACAACTGTAAAGCCAGCAGAGACAACTGTAAGGCCAGCAGAGACAACTGTAAGGCCAGCAGACAAATATAAGGCCAGCAGAGACAACTGTAAGGCCAGCAGACACAACTGTACGGCCAGCAGAGACAACTGTAAGGCCAGCAGACACAACTGTAAAGCCAGCAGAGACAACTGTAAGGCATGCAGGGACAACTGTAAGGCCAGCAGACAAATATAAGGCCAGCAGAGACAAATATAAGGCCAGCAGAGACAACTGTAAGGCCAGCAGAGACAACTGTCAAGCCAGCAGAGACAACTGTAAGGCCAGCAGGGACAACTGTAAAGCCAGCAGAGACAACTGTAAGGCCAGCAGAGACAACTGTAAGGCCAGCAGAGACAACTGTACGGCCTGCAGAGACAACTGTAAGGGCAGCAGAGACAACTGTATAGCCAGCAGTAGCAATGTTAAGGCCATCAGAAACAACTGTAAGGCAAGCAGAGACAACTGTAAGGCCATCAGAGATGACTATTAGGCCAGCAGAGACAACTGTAAGGCCAGCAGAGACAACTGTAAGGCCATCAGAGACAACTATTAGGCCAGCAGAGACAACTGTAAGGCCAGCAGAGACAACTGTACGGCCAGCAGAGACAACTGTAAGGGCAGCAGAGACAACTGTATAGCCAGCAGAGACAACTGTAAGGCCAGCAGGGACAACTGTAAGGCCAGCAGACAAATATAAGGCCAGCAGAGACAACTGTAAGGCCAGCATACACAACTGTAAGGCCAGCAGAGGCAACTGTAAAGCCAGCAGAGACAACTGTAAGGCCAGCAGAGACAACTGTAAAGCCAGCAGACACAATTGTAAGGTCAGCAGAGACAACTGTAAGGCCAGTAGGAACAATTGTAAGGCCAGCAGAGAAAAATATAAGGCCAGCAGAGACAACTGTAAGGCCAACAGAGACAACTGTAAGGCCAGCAGAGACAATTGTAAGGCCAGCAGCGACAATTATAAGGCCAGCTGTGACAAATATAAGGCCAGCAGAGACAACTATAAGGCCAGCAGAGACAACTGTAAGGCCAGGAGAGACAACTGTAAGGCCAGCAGCGACAATTATAAGGCCAGCTGTGACAAATATAAGGCCAGCAGAGACAACTATAAGGCCAGCAGAGACAACTGTAAGGCCAGCAGAGACAACTGTAAAGCCAGCAAAGACAACTGTAACGCCAGCAGGGACAACTGTAAGGCCAGCAGACAAATATAAGGCCAGCAGAGACAAATATAAGGCAAGCAGAGACAACTGTAAGGCCAGCAGAGACAACTGTAAGGCCAGCAGAGACAACTGTAAGGCCAGCAGAGACAACTGTAAAGCCAGCAGAGACAACTGTAAGGCCAGCAGAGACAACTGTAAGGCCAGCAGACAAATATAAGGCCAGCAGAGACAACTGTAAGGCCAGCAGACACAACTGTAAGGCCAGCAGAGACAACTGTAAGGCCAGCAGAGGCAACTGTAAAGCCAGCAGACACAACTGTAAGGCCAGCAGAGACAACTGGTAGGCCAGCAGAGACAACTGTAAGGCCAGCAGACACAACTGTAAGGCCAGCAGAGACAACTGTAAGGCCAGTAGAGACAACTGTAAGGCCAGCAGACACAACTGTAAGGCCAGCAGTAGCAATGTTAAGGCCATCAGAAACAACTGTAAGGCAAGCAGAGACAACTGTAAGGCCATCAGAGATGACTATTAGGCCAGCAGAGACAACTGTAAGGCCAGCAGTAACAACTGTAAGGCCATCAGAGACAACTATTAGGCCAGCAGAGACAACTGTAAGGCCAGCAGAGACAACTGTACGGCCAGCAGAGACAACTGTAAGGGCAGCAGAGACAACTGTATAGCCAGCAGAGACAACTGTAAGGCATGCAGGGACAACTGTAAGGCCAGTAGACAAATATAAGGCCAGCAGAGACAACTGTAAGGCCAGCATACACAACTGTAAGGCCAGCAGAGGCAACTGTAAAGCCAGCAGAGACAACTGTAAGGCCAGCAGAGACAACTGTAAAGCCAGCAGACACAATTGTAAAGTCAGCAGAGACAACTGTAAGGCCAGTAGGAACAATTGTAAGGCCAGCAGAGAAAAATATAAGGCCAGCAGAGACAACTGTAAGGCCAACAGAGACAACTGTAAGGCCAGCAGACACAACTGTAAAGCCAGCAGAGACAACTGTAAGGCCAGCAGGGACAACTGTAAGGCCAGCAGACAAATATAAGGCCAGCAGAGACAAATATAAGGCCAGCAGAGACAACTGTAAAGCCAGCAGAGACAACTGTAAGGCCAGCAGAGACAACTGTAAGGCCAGCAGACAAATATAAGGCCAGCAGACAAATATAAGGCCAGCAGAGACAACTGTAAGGCCAGCAGACACAACTGTACGGCCAGCAGAGACAACTGTAAGGCCAGCAGACACAACTGTAAAGCCAGCAGAGACAACTGTAAGGCATGCAGGGACAACTGTAAGGCCAGCAGACAAATATAAGGCCAGCAGAGACAAATATAAGGCCAGCAGAGACAACTGTAAGGCCAGCAGAGACAACTGTCAAGCCAGCAGAGACAACTGTAAGGCCAGCAGGGACAACTGTAAAGCCAGCAGAGACAACTGTAAGGCCAGCAGAGACAACTGTAAGGCCAGCAGAGACAACTGTACGGCCTGCAGAGACAACTGTAAGGGCAGCAGAGACAACTGTATAGCCAGCAGTAGCAATGTTAAGGCCATCAGAAACAACTGTAAGGCAAGCAGAGACAACTGTAAGGCCATCAGAGATGACTATTAGGCCAGCAGAGACAACTGTAAGGCCAGCAGAGACAACTGTAAGGCCATCAGAGACAACTATTAGGCCAGCAGAGACAACTGTAAGGCCAGCAGAGACAACTGTACGGCCAGCAGAGACAACTCTAAGGGCAGCAGAGACAACTGTATAGCCAGCATAGACAACTGTAAGGCCAGCAGGGACAACTGTAAGGCCAGCAGACAAATATAAGGCCAGCAGAGACAACTGTAAGGCCAGCATACACAACTGTAAGGCCAGCAGAGGCAACTGTAAAGCCAGCAGAGACAACTGTAAGGCCAGCAGAGACAACTGTAAAGCCAGCAGACACAATTGTAAGGTCAGCAGAGACAACTGTAAGGCCAGTAGGAACAATTGTAAGGCCAGCAGAGAAAAATATAAGGCCAGCAGAGACAACTGTAAGGCCAACAGAGACAACTGTAAGGCCAGTAGAGACAATTGTAAGGCCAGCAGCGACAATTATAAGGCCAGCTGTGACAAATATAAGGCCAGCAGAGACAACTATAAGGCCAGCAGAGACAACTGTAAGGCCAGCAGAGACAACTGTAAGGCCAGCAGCGACAATTATAAGGCCAGCTGTGACAAATATAAGGCCAGCAGAGACAACTATAAGGCCAGCAGAGACAACTGTAAGGCCAGCAGAGACAACTGTAAGGCCAGCAGAAACAACTGTTAGGCCAGCAAAGACAACTGTAAGGCCAGCAGACAAATATAAGGCCAGCAGAGACAAATAAAAGGCCAGCAGAGACAACTGTAAGGCCAGCAGAGACAACTGTCAAGCCAGCAGAGACAACTGTAAGGCCAGCAGAGACAACTGTAATGCCAGCAGAGGCAACTGTAAGGCCAGCAGAGACAACTGTAAGGCATGCAGAGACAAATATAAGGCCAGCAGAGACAAATATAAGGCCAGCAGAGACAACTGTAAGGCCAGCAGAGACAACTGTAATGCCAGCAGAGGCAACTGTAAGGCCAGCAGAGACAACTGTAGGGCCAGCAGAGACAACTGTAGGGCCAGCAGAGACAACTGTAAGGCCAGCAGAGACAACTGTAAGGCCAGCAGATACAAATATAAGGCCAGCAGAGACAAATATAAGGCCAGCAGAGACATCTCTAGAACTCTGTAGGAATGTTACACCCTACTCCGTGATCCTCCCTCTCTCTCTGTTTGTCATCTCACCATCAGGTTGTTATTTTATCGCACCAAAACGTTAGAGGGCACTTCTGTGTGTCCATGTTTCTATGTGTCAATGTGTCTGTGTGTCAATGTGTGTGTGTGTGTGTGTGTGTGTGTGTGTGTGTGTGTGTGTGTGTGTGTGTGTGTGTGTGTGTGTGTGTGTGTGTGTGTGTGTGTGTGTGTGTGTGTGTGTGTGTGTGTGTGTGTGTGTGTGTCTGTGTCTGTGTGTCTATGTTTGTGGGTGTGTATGTGTGTCTATATTTGTGTGTGTCGTTCTCTCCAACCGAATGGTGCTCAGACTCACACCTGCCTGAGTCAGTTTGCACTGGGGCGAGGTACGGCACAATAGGCTAGCTGTGCATTGGGGCCGGTAGGGGCTGGTGCACCTGGGGAGAGGGCCCAGCGGGGCCAAGCAGGGCAGAGAGGTGCTCAGATATGTACCAGTATGGTGCGACTCGGCCTGTGGCTTGGCAGTGGACTGACAGTCAGACGCTGGGAGCTCAGATGTGGAGAACACCTGCGTCCACCCAGAACACTGGAATAGCTTCTGGTCTGACCCCTATCCGCTCCACAGGCACACACAGTACATACACATACACACACATGCACACTAGATATATCTTCTAAGACACACACACACACACACCAAACAACTTCTCCCAAGATGCACACACACACACACACACACACACACACACACACACACACACACACACACACACACACACACACACACACACACACACACACACACACACACACACACACACACACACACACACACACACACACACACACACACACACACACACACACACACACACACACACACACACACACACACACACACACACACACACACACACACACACACCCCTCTTCAGGATTATGACATGTTATTAATTGCCACCATTATCGGCGACAGCTTGCCTGAGAACTGGACCTCTCTCTGGAGGCGGGAGGCCCAGTGTAGCTGAATACAAAAAAGGAAAGAGGAGGAGAGAGAGAGAGAGAGAAAGAGAGCGAGAGAGAGAGAGAGAGAGAGCGAGAGAGAGAGAGAGAGAGAGAGAGAGAGAGAGAGAGAGAGAGAGAGAGAGAGAGAGAGAGAGAGAGAGAGACGAGTATAAAAAAGGTGAAGAGTGGATGAAAGGGAAATAAAGAGAGAGAAGGGAAGGTGTAATGCAACACTCTGCCCAAAAGGGATTGTGAATAATTTATCAGAAAACATTTTTCTTGGTCCTTCCTGCAGACACACAAATCCTCCCCGAGCTCTCTTTAGCCGGAGTGTAGATAATTTACTTCGGCCGGACAAATAGATTACTGGGGGAGGCAGGGGGGTCACTAGGGGTGTCTGGAGGGAGGGGCATAGGGGAGAGGCTGGCTGGCCAGCTACCGTTATCTACTCAGGGAGGGATATGGTGGGGTTAAGCGGTAGAGACCTCTGGATGTCCGACACAGAGACCAGACCACTACTGAACACAAATTTACCATGGCTGAACACAAAAACATACATAATCCACATACCCAAAATATGTACAAAACATAGACAGAAGCCAGTTGATGCTGAATTATGATTGAACAGATGGTCACTGTCAGCAGAATATTGAATTATTTGCCATACATTTAGCACCCATATATTTAGCACCCATACATTAAACACCCATACATTTAGCAGCCATACATTTAGCACCCATATATTTATCATCCATACATTTAGCACCCATACATTCAGCTAGCTCATTCAAATGTATGTAAACAGCAATGAGGACACTGTGTAACCAGTGATGAGGACACTGTGTAGCCAGCTATGAGGACACTGTGTAGCCAGTGATGAGGACACTGTGTAGCCAGCTATGAGGACATTATGTAACCAGTGATGAGGACACTATGTAGCCAGCTATGAGGACATTATGTAACCAGTGATGAGGACACTGTGTAGCCAGCTATGAGGACATTATGTAACCAGCTATGAGGACACTGTGTAGCCAGCTATGAGGACATTATGTAACCAGTGATGAGGACACTGTGTAGCCAGCTATGAGGACATTATGTAACCAGTGATGAGGACATTATGTAACCAGCTATGAGGACATTATGTAACCAGTGATGAGGACACTGTGTAGCCAGCTATGAGGACATTATGTAACCAGTGATGAGGACACTGTGTAGCCAGCTATGAGGACATTATGTAACCAGTGATGAGGACATTATGTAACCAGCTATGAGGACATTATGTAACCAGCTATGAGGACATTATGTAACCAGTGATGAGGACATTATGTAACCAGTGATGAGGACACTGTGGAACCAGTGATGAGGACACTGTGTAGCCAGCTATGAGGACACTGTTGTAGCCAGCTATGAGGACATTATGTAACCAGTGATGAGGACACTGTGTAGCCAGCTATGAGGACACTGTGTAGCCAGCTATGAGGACATTATGTAACCAGTGATGAGGACACTGTGTAGCCAGCTATGAGGACACTGTGTAGCCAGCTATGAGGACATTATGTAACCAGTGATGAGGACACTGTGTAGCCAGCTATGAGGACATTATGTAACCAGTGATGAGGACACTGTGTAGCCAGCTATGAGGACACTGTGGAACCAGCTATGAGGACATTATGTAACCAGTTATGAGGACACTGTTGTAGCCAGCTATGAGGACACTGTTGTAGCCAGCTATGAGGACACTGTGTAGCCAGCTATGAGGACATTATGTAACCAGTGATGAGGACACTATGTAGCCAGCTATGAGGACATTATGTAACCAGTGATGAGGACACTATGTAGCCAGCTATGAGGACACTGTGTAGCCAGTGATGAGGACACTGTTGTAGCCAGCTATGAGGACACTATGTAGCCAGCTATGAGGACACTATGTAGCCAGCTATGAGGACATTATGTAACCAGTGATGAGGACACTGTGTAGCCAGCTATGAGGACACTGTTGTAGCCAGCTATGAGGACACTGTTGTAGCCAGCTATGAGGACATTATGTAACCAGTGATGAGGACACTGTGTAGCCAGCTATGAGGACACTGTGGAACCAGCTATGAGGACATTATGTAACCAGTTATGAGGACACTGTTGTAGCCAGCTATGAGGACACTGTTGTAGCCAGCTATGAGGACACTGTGTAGCCAGCTATGAGGACATTATGTAACCAGTGATGAGGACATTATGTAACCAGCTATGAGGACATTATGTAACCAGTGATGAGGACACTGTGTAGCCAGCTATGAGGACATTATGTAACCAGTGATGAGGACATTATGTAACCAGTGATGAGGACATTATGTAACCAGTGATGAGGACACTGTGTAGCCAGCTATGAGGACATTATGTAACCAGTGATGAGGACATTATGTAACCAGCTATGAAGACACTGTGTAACCAGGGATGAGGACACTGTGTAACCAGTGATCAGGACACTGTGCAACCAGCTATGAGGACACTGTGTAACCAGCTATGAGGACACTGTGTAACCAGGGATGAGGACACTGTGTAACCAGTGATCAGGACACTGTGCAACCAGCTATGAGGACACTGTGTAACCAGCTATGAGGACACTGTGTAACCAGCTATGAGGACACTGTGTAACCAGCTATGAGGGCAGTAAACAGTATTATTATTATTATTTAAGTAATTTAAGAACAAATAGTTTTTTACAATGACGGCCTACCCCGGCCAAACCCGGACAACGTTGGGCCAATTGTGCGCCGCCCTATGACACTCCAAATCACGGCCGGGTGTGATACAGCCTGGAATCGAACCATGGACTGTAGTGATGCCTCTTGCACTGAGATGCAGTGCCTTAGACCACTGTGCCACTCGGGAGCCCAAAAGATGTGAGGGAATGATAAACAAAGATATCAACACATTACTTAGACAAATCTTAAAACACTATCTTAACGCAGTGGCCCTGAAACCTGCTGGGTCAGAACTGCTTCACTGATCCTGTTTGTTACACACACACAGACGGAGAGAGAGAGAAGTAAATATAATAGGACTCTATATGTGGACAATCTGATTGTCAACAGCATCCTGGGCTTGCAACAACTCCAACCAACCCATTCATCTGTTTCGACAGAAAAAACAGTTAGGTGAACTGTCACACCAAACTCTACTGTTAATTTAAGGTAATTAGCTTCTGAGCTACTGCCAGACTACACAATATTTCACAGCCAATCTGTTTCTGAACCGCCACCCACCCCGCCTCTCTCCCTACTCTCTATCCCCTCTCTATCCCCCCTCTTTCTTTCTCTCTCTCTCTCTCTCTCTCTCTCTCTCTCTCTCTCTCTCTCTCTCTCTCTCTCTCTCTCTCTCTCTCTCTCTCTCTCTTTCTCTCCCTTTCTCTCTCTCTCTCTTTCCCTCTCTCTTTCTCTCTCTCTCTCTCTTTCTCTCTCTCTCTCTCTCTTTCTCTCCCTTTCTCTCTCTCTCTCTTTCTCTCTCTCTTTCTCTCTCTCTCTCTCTTTCTCTCTCTCTTTCTCTCTCTCTCTCTCTCTCTCTCTCTCTCTCTCTCTTTCTCTCCCTTTCTCTCTCTCTCTTTCTCTCTCTCTCTCTCTCTCTTTCTCTCTCCCTTTCTCTCTCTCTCTCTCTCTTTCTCTCTTTCTCTCTCTCTTTCTCTCTGCAGTGTAATCTAGGTATTGAAACATCCCCTGGCTGTTTTGGCGCGCTAACCTGACTGTACAGCTTTATCCTACTATAAAAACGAGCTTTCACTTTTGTCTCAATTTGTCTGGCAATGACACAGGATTTTGGAAAAAAACTAAAGCATGTATGTTGTCTACACACTCAAACACACATTAGCAAATGTGCAGACACAAAGACAAACATGCACAAACATAAAAACCTCTAAACACATATAGGAATCTTTGAAGTCTGGAGTTAAAAGACTCTGAGGGCAAATAGTGGCATCTTTAGTACACATGTGAATTCTGTTAGTTTTTTTCAGAAATGAATGGGACGCTTGTGTGCATTCCGACATTATTTTGACGCCTTTTCTCTGTCTGTGTGTCAACCCACACTCTTTCTGTTCTCCCTCTTATTTTCTTTCTTTCTCTCTACCTCTCTTGTATTTACATTTTTTTATTTATTTGATTTTAACCCATCCACATTTTCAGAGGACACATATCTATTTATTTATTTATTTTTAATATTTTTTTTGCTTCACTACCGGTCAAAAGTTTTTGAACACCTACTCATTGAAGGGTTTTTCTTTATTTTTACTATTTTCTACATTGTAGAATAATAGTGAAGACATCAAAACTATCAAATAACACATATGGAATCATGTAGTAACCAAAAAAGTGTTAAACATATCAAATATATTTTAGATTTGAGCTTCCTCAAATAGTCACCTTTTGCCTCAATGACAGCTTTGCACACTCTTGGCATCTGTATAAAAGCAAAAATGATTTTTTGAACAAAGGATGAGCCTTTATTAATAATCTACTGGAGAACCATTTTGGATTGAAGTATATGATTATACGTAATGTATGATTAAAGCTTTTAGTGAGAGGTTTAATGCATTCATATTTAATAATTTTATCTCCCCAAACTCATATTCATTATATAAATAGGCATGTTTAATTTTGTCTTGCTTAGCATTCCAAATAAAGTGAAATATGTTTTGCTCATATTATTTTTTTAAACGAGTCGTCTGGAGCAGGCAGTGCCATTAGTAAGTAACTGTGATAGGACCAAAGAGTTAATACATTTTTCCATAAATAGACTTTATTTACCTCTCCATGGTATTTACCTTTCCGTGGTTGCAGGATCTTGTGTGTTTTAGCAAGCTTTCTATTGAAATTGGTTGTGGTAAGTTCATTTATATGTTTTGAGATATGAATACCAGGTATGTCTACTTCACCACCCACCCATTTTATTGGTAAACCACAAAGTAGTGTAGACATTGTGTCTTAACGATCCAATACATACGTAACATGGTGCATTTGTCATAACTAGGTTTTAGTCCAGAGAGGCTAGAAAAGGGATCAACATCTTCAATGAGACTGTGCAGGGATCCAGATTGAGGACTGAAGAAAAAACTTGAGTCTCGGCGTACATTGACACTTTTGTTTTTAACTCCTGGATTTCTAAGCCCTTGATGTTCTTGTTGGATCTAATTTGAATAGCTAGCATTTCGATGGCCATAATAAATAGATTTGGAGACAATGGACAGCCTTGTTTTACACCTCTTAAAAGCTCAATACTTTCTGAGATGTAACCATTATTTACTATTTTACAGCTGGGGTTGCTGTACATAACCCATTGTATAAGAGATTAACCGAAAATAAAGTTGTGCAGGCATTTATATGTATATTCTAGTTGTACTTTATTAAACACCTTTTTGAAATCTGCTATGAAGATCTCTCTCTCTCACTCTCTTTTTGTGTGTTCTACCTCTCCTCGCACTCTCACTTTCTATCTATCTCTCTCTCTATCAGATTCTGTCTGCCGGCCTGCCTGTCTGTCTCGTTCTCTCCCTCTCTCTCTTCTCTAGCGTTCTCAACAGCCCACAGTACTGCATTTCTATGCAATATCTTTCCTGTCCTACAGGTGGTGCTGTTCTAATTGCAGGTCCTCACTAATGTGCCGTAGTGTTCGAGAAGAGACCTGAGTTATGGTACGGACAAACTGGGAATGAGAATGTAGGGACGGCGTGTGTTGCATGTTTGATTAGCCATTTATGGGCATTGATGTTCAATGTTCATACTGTGCCTTAAGTAGATATAGAACCATACACCTCTATACATTCTTAGAAAAAAGGGTTCCATCAAGGTTCTTCGGCTGTCCCCATACGAGAACCCGTTTTGGTTCCAGGTAAAACCCTTTTTGGTTCCAGGTTTAACTCTTTTGGGTTCCATGTAGAACACTCTGGGGAAAGGGTTGTACATGGAACCCAATAGGGTTCTACCTAGAACCAAAAGGGTTTTACCTGGAACCAAAAAGGGTTCTTCAATGGGGAAAGCCGAAGAACCCTTTTAGGCTCTAGATAACACCTTTTTTTTCTAAGAGTGTATAGAGGATACCAACAGTAGAGACAGGAGAAACATGAGAGGATGATATAGGTCTATACTACAGAGAAGAACCTGAAGATAGGAACGACATACACTATTTGCTGCTCACACAATTCATTGTCAATTTATCCATCAGTGATACAAACAGAACATGGTCTTCTTCGTTATTTCTCTAGCTAATTATTTCTCTGTTCAGTTCTTGTGCCACGTTTAGATGTGTGTAAACCTCTCTGTTATCGTACACTGGCACAGTGCCTTGATCTCCCAGACACACTCACTGAACCTGCAGCCCTGTGTCATGGATACACCAGCTGGGGGGGTGTGGGGGTACTTTAGCTCGCTGCACCACATCAATCCTCCATCCCCTCCTCTGTGTCACTCTCACACACTCTCACACACACACCCACTCAGACAAAACGGGCACACTGGCACACATACACAGACATACACGCACGAACACACAGGAACGAATGTACGCACGCATGCACACTCAGTATCTGAAGGAGGGCTCACATGCTGACAGAGGGTCTCACAATTCAAATCTACTGATTTCATTCAACCTTTTTGGTTAAAAACATGACGTTTCAACTGCCAACAGCCTTCATCAGAATCCAGTAGACCAGGACAAAACCAGGGTGGCACCAGAACGAGGGTGGCACCAGGATGATGGTGGCACCATGCAGACTAGAGGGCCTCTCTTGGTGCCCCTGGAGTCTGACGTGGCACAGATGTTTAGTCCTGCTTTGTGCTTTAAACAAAACATTTTCACAGAGACGACTTGGTGAATCATCCATTTGTTTATGTCTTTATTTTTCCTTTTTAAGTACGGTGACTGTCATCATCTGTGGGGCCCCAGGAGTGTGTGATTGTCCTGAAGTCGCAGGCACAGGGCATGTGTGTGTGTGTGTGTGTTCATGTTTGTTTGTTTCACTCTTCCCTTTGTGTGGTCTGTAAACACAGTACATAAGGGACCCATAAACAGACCACAACCAGCCTCCCATCCCATCGTCTTCCCATCGTCTCTGTTTCCATTGGGCGTGGAGTTGTTTACCCACACTGGGGGAAAGATGGCCCCTGGAGCCTCATACTCCCCCAATCACACAGCCGTCTCTGCCCAGCCAGAGTGACACACACTGGGGTAGGAGCCTAACTCTCAACCTGTACTCAGGGGTAGACGTAACATAGTCAAAGTCAATCTTTGACACTCAAATGAGTATGATGGCTAGGTGGCTAACATTAGCTAGGTGGCTAGGTGGCTAACGTTAGCTAGGTGGCTAGGTGGCTAACATTAGCTAGGTGGCTAGGTGGCTAACGTTAGCTAGGTGGCTAGGTGGCTAACGTTAGCTAGCCTAGGGGTTAGCGGTTAAGATTAGGGGTTAAGGTTGGCCCTTATGTAATCATAACAAACGTAACGTCATACTAATTTGAATGTCACAGATTTGCATTTATTATGTCACGTCTAGTCTTTAATGCCAGGCTGTAACTCTAGACTGTAACTCTGAGGTTCCCAGAGGCCTACTCCCTGTCTGGATTGTGTGACCACACCCTGCCTCCTGTGGCCCTGGAGTTCACCCTACCCAGCCTCCCCTGGCGTTCACCCTACCCAGCCTCCCCTGGCGTTCACCCTACCCAGCCTCCCCTGGCGGTCACCCTACCCAGCCTCCCCTGGCGTTCACCCTACCCAGCCTCCCCTGGCGTGCACCCTACCCAGCCTCCCCTGGCGTTCACCCTACCCAGCCTCCCCTGGCGTTAACCCTACCCAGCCTCCCCTGGCGTGCACCCTACCCAGCCTCCCCTGGCGTTCACCCTACCCAGCCTCCCCTGGCGTTCACCCTACCCAGCCTCCCCTGGCGTTCACCCCACCCAGCCTCCCCTGGCGTTAACCCTACCCAGCCTCCCCTGGCGTGCACCCTACCCAGCCTCCCCTGGCGTTCACCCTACCCAGCCTCCCCTGGCGTTCACCCTACCCAGCCTCCCCTGGCGTTCACCCTACCCAGCCTCCCCTGGCGTTCACCCTACCCAGCCTCCCCTGGCGTTCACCCTACCCAGCCTCCCCTGGCGGTCACCCTACCCAGCCTTTCCTTTAATGCAACCTAACTCTCACCCTATGCTTCACTTTAATGTATCTCAGTCTAATCCCATTAAAACTGCCTGTTGGCACCTTACTGCAACTCCAACAATGATTCTGCCTGTTTTACACACAACCATACAAATACATTTGCCTTTTTTTAAACCATAATTTTATCAAAGTAAATCTATTTACATTAGTGCCCATGCAAACCGGGCAATGTGGGTTCAACGTTACTTATTTTACAAGGCGTTTACTAGTTTAGGTATTTTAAGGACATTGAATTACCCGCTGTCGCCAACTTGGCGGTTAACATTTAGCGGGAAGACCTAGGCAGACCATAAAATGAGGTAAAACCAAAGAATTTGAATGACTATAAATTCCAAAATTCTAGATGTTCTAGTCATTCTATTTTTATGGGTAAAACTAAGTGGAGAAGACCTAGGAAGCAGACCCTATATATAGTAGCTAAGACAATCTCTCAAAACCAAGTGCTCTGCATCTTCAGACTAGACCCTTCAGCGGTCAATGTGTTTGGAAAATGTGAGATGATTGCATTCAGAGGTTTTCATCACCATTGTCTCAGGGGAGTAGGTTGCAGCTGATAGGGGCAACGAGACAAAGAGAACGAGAGAGAGAGAGAGAGAGAGAGAGAGAGAGAGAGAGAGAGAGAGAGAGAGAGAGAGAGAGAGAGAGAGAGAGAGAGAGAGAGAGAGAGAGAGAGAGAGAGAGAGAGAGAGAGAGAGAGAGAGAGAGAGAGAGAGAGAGGGTCTGTAACAATCCCCATCTGATTTGCTTTTACTCCACACTGCCTCCTCCATCTCTTTCTCCCTCGGTCTCTCGCTCTCTGAGTGGGAATGAAAGAGGTGCTGTTGCTAGGTAACGCCAGGACCGTGTGCGGGTGCAGGCATGCAGGGGTCCGGGGCCTATCTATCTAGTGGTAGTGTGGCTGACTGACTGGCTGGCTGGGTGTCTGGATGGCTGGCTATTTGGGTGGCTGGCTGGGTGGGGTGGGTGGGTGGCTGGGTGTGTGATTGGGTGGCTGGGTGGCTGGCTGGGTAGCTTGGTGGTTGGGCGGCTGGCTGGCTGGGTGGGTGGGTTGGTGTCTGGGTGGCTGGGTGTGTGACTGGGTGGCTGGGTGGCTGGCTGGGTAGCTTGGTGGTTGGCCGGCTGGCTGGCTGGGTGGGTGGGTTGGTGTCTAGGTGGTTGGGTGGCTGGCTGGCTGGGTTGGTGACTGGGTGACTGAGTTGCTGGCTGGGTGATTGGGGGGCTGCCTGGCTCTCCCTCTCTCTCTCCTTCCTTCCTTCCTTCCCTCTCTCTTTCTCTCTCGCTCTCCCTCATCTTCTCTCCCTCTTCCCTTCTCTCTATCCCTCCTAACTCTCTGTATGGGGCTGGTCTGTTGGGCCATGCTGCACTCCGCGCTGAGCAGCCGTGAGCATTTATCAAAGCCCAGGCTGGTAATGACCACTCAGCAGTGGGGGAAATTGAGCTGACCCAGGGGCCAAAGCTGTTAGGGGGACTGGTGGGGAGGGCACTGGGGTCAGGACATCCTTGTCCCAGCCACTTAGTCGGCAGTTCCAGCTAGAACATTAGTTTACTGTTTGGCCTTAAGTCCTCCAGGGCTAATCCTAAACAGTTAAATGTTACTTGTAGTTTTATGGAACAATAGTGTATTATTGTACAAAAGAAAGCGTGCACTCAGCTAAATACAAATTATGTTTATCTGTGCATATATTTTTTAAATGATTGCTTTAATTTACAATGACAGATAAATGTCAACATTGAGGTTATTTTTCTATCAGTGTTAGTTTCACTACAAAAAATGTTGAGGTCTGTATATCTCTGCGTTTATCTCTGTCTATATCTGTGTCTGTAGTGAGGTGTGTGATGTATGAAGCTGGGGGACATTGAGACACTGCTTTGTACCACTCCTCTCCCCCAGTCTCAATCCCCACTGCTCTGTACATCTCCCCCAGTCTCAATCCCCACTGCTCTGTACATCTCCCCCAGTCTCAATCCCCACTGCTCTGTACATCTCCCCCAGTCTCAATCCCCACTGCTCTGTACATCTCCCCCAGTCTCAATCCCCACTGCTCTGTACATCTCCCGCAGTCTCAATCCCAACTGCTCTGTACATCTCCCCCAGTCTCAATCCCCACTGCTCTGTACATCTCCCGCAGTCTCAATCCCCACTGCTCTGTACATCTCCCCCAGTCTCAATTCCCACTGCTCTGTACATCTCCCCCAGTCTCAAGTGAAATGAACAATAAAAATGAACAGTAAACATTACACTCACAGAAGTTCCAAAATAATAAAGATGTTACAGATGTCATATTATGTACATATACAGTGTTGTAACAATGTACAAATGGTTAAAGTACAAATTAGAAAAAAAATAAGCATAAATATGAGTTGTGTTTACAATAGTGTTTGTTCTTCACTGGTTCACCTTTTCTTGTGGCAACAGGTCACAAATATTGCTGCTGTGATGGCACACTGTGGTATTTCACCCAGTAGATATGGGAGTTTATCAAAATCGGGTTTGTTTTCGAATATGTGTCTCTAATATGGTCATACATTTGGCAGGAGGTGAGGAAGTGCAGCTCAGTTTTCTCCTCATTTTGTGGGCAGTGTGCACATAGCCTGTCTTCTCTTGAGAGCCATGTCTGCCTACGGCGGCCTTTCTCAATAGCAAGGCTATGCTCCCTGAGTCTGTACATAGTCAAAGCTTTCCTTAAGTTTGGGTCAGTCACAGTGGTCAGATATTCTGCCACTGTGTACTCTCTGTTTAGGGACAAATAGTATTCTAGTTTGCTCTGTTGTTTTTGTTAATTCTTTCCAATGTGTCAAGTAATTATCTTTTTGTTTTCTCATGATTTGGTTGTGTCTAATTGTGTTGCTGTCCTGGGGCTCTGTGGGGTGTGTTTGTGTTTGTGAACAGAGCCCCAGGACCAGCTTGGTTTGGGGACTCTTCTCCAGGTTCATCTCTCTGTAGGTGATGGCTTTGTTATGGAAGGTTTGGGAATCGCTTCCTTTTAGGTGGTTGTAGAATTTAATGGCTCTTTTATGGATTTTGATAATTAGCGGGTTTTGGCCTAATTCTGCTCTGCATGCATTATTTGGTGTTCTATGTTGTACGCGGAGGATATTTTTGCAGAATTCTGCATGCAGTCTCAATTTGGTGTTTGTCCCATTTTGTGAATTCTTGGTTGGTGAGCGTACCCCAGACCTCACAACCATAAAGGGCAATGGGTTCTATAACTGATTCAAGTATTTTTAGCCAGATCCTAATTTGTACGTTGAATTTTATGTTCCTTTTGATGGCATAGAATGCCCTTCTTGCCTTGCATTGTCTATCTATCCATCTATCTATCTATCTATCTATCTGTCTGTCTGTCTGTCTGTCTGTCCCTCCCTCACGCTGTGCCTGACCTTCCCTCACTCTGGCTGTCTGTCTCACCCTCCCTCACTCTGGCTCTCTGTCTCACCCTCCCTCACTCTGGCTGTCTGTCTCTCTTTCTCTCTATCCCTCACTCTGTGTCTGTCTCTCGTTCTCTCTCTCCCTCACTCTGTGTCTGTCTCTCGTTCTCTCCCTCCCTCCCTCTGTCCGTCCGTCCGTCCCTCCCTCTGTCCGTCCGTCCGTCCCTCCCTCTGTCCGTCCATCCGTCCCTCACTCCCTCCATCCCTCACTCAGTTTGTCTGTCCCTCCATCACTCTGTCTGGCTGTCTGTCTCTACATCACGCTGTCTGTCTGACCCTCCCTCACTCTGGCTGTTTGTCTCTCTTTCTCTCACCCTCACTCTGTCTGTCTGTCTCTCTTTCTCTCCCTCACGCCATCCCTCTGTCTGTCTCTCCATCTTTATATCCCTCTGTCTGTATCTTTCTCTCTCCATCACTTTATCCCCCTGTCTGTTTATCCCTTCATCTCAAAAATCTCTGCCTACAGCTCAATCAATCAATCAAATGTATTTATAAAACCCTTTCTACATCAGCAGATGTCTGCTCCACCACTACATGAATTCTAATTGAGTCAAACACTACAGTGGTACACTATAACACACAGACTGCAGGTCAGAGGTCCGTTATTGTTGACAGACACCAAGTATAAATAATAATTTATTGTTGACAGACACCAAGTATAAATAATCCTTTATTGATGAGACACCAGAGTATAAAGACTACTTTATTGTTGACAAACACCAAAGTATTTAGCATGTTTGCTCAATTGGTCGAGCAGAATGATCTACACTATATATACAAAAGTATGTGGACACCCCTTCAAATGAGTGGATTTGGCTATTTCAGCCACACCCATTGCTGACGAGTGTATACAATCATGCACACAGCCATGCAATCCCCATAGACAAATATTGGCAGTAGAATGACCTTAATGAAGAGCTCAGTGACTTTAAACGTGGCACCGTCATATGATGCCACCTTTCCAACAGGGGCATCATATGCCCTGCAAGAGCTGTCCCGGTCAACTGTAAGTGCTGTTATTGGAAGTGTAAATGCCTAGGAGCAACAACGGCTCAGCCGCGAAGTAGTAGGCCACACAAGCTCACAGAACGGGACCGCCGCGTGCTGAAGCGCGTAGCGTGTAAAAATTGTCTTTCCTCGGTTCCAACACTCGTTACTCTGGAAGCAATGTCAGCACAATAACTGCTCGTTGGGAGCTTCATGAAATGGGTTTCCATGGCCGAGCAGCCACATACAAGCCTAAGATCACCATGCGAAATACCAAGCGTCGGCTGGAGTGGTTTAAAGCCCGCCGCCATTTGACTCTGGAGCAGTGAAAACGCGTTCTCTGGAGTGATAAATCCCGCTTCACCATCTGGCAGTCTGACGGACGAATCTGGATTCGAGGGATGCCAGGAGAACGCTACCTGCCCGAATGCATAGGGCCAACTGTAAAGTTTGGTGGAAGAGGAATAATCTTCTTAACACTACAGCATACAATGACATTCTAGACGATTCTGTGCTTCCAACTTTGTGGCAACAGTTTGGGGAAGGCCCTTTCCTGTTTCAGCATGACAATGCCCCCATGCACAAAGCGAGGTCCATACAGAAATGGTTTGTTGAGATCGGTGTCAAAGAACTTGACTGAGCTGCACAGAGCCCTGACCTCAAACCTGTGGTATGAATTAGAACGGCAACTGCGAACCAGGCCTAATCGCCCAACATCATTGACCAACCTCACTAATGCTCTTGTGGCTGAATGGAAGCAAGTCCCCACAGCAATGTTCCAACATCTAGTGGAAAGCCTTCCCAGAAGAGTGTAGGCTGTTATAGCAGCAAATGGGGGACCAACTCTATATTAATGCACATGATTTTGGAATGAGATGGTCGACGAGCAGGTGTCCACATACCTTTGGTCATGTAGTGAATTTCACAATAAATCAAGAGATTTATTAATATAGAAATATAATATAGAAAATTAATATCAGTTTTAGGGTATAGTGGGCATTGAGTAGTAACATAAAATTCGTAAAAATAATACAATACCATATCACTGGTCACGAAGTCTAAATAAATGAGCAGATTGGATTAAAAGTGCAAGTTAGCCTAAAATCGTCCTATAGGTACATGCACTGACTTTACTGATAACTTCTTTATTGAGGAAAAATGTACTCACTACGACTGTGATATTTGGTGGTCCAACCACCACCACCACCACTACCACGATTACCACCACTATTACCACTACTCCCACTACTCCCACCACCACCACTACCACTACTCCCACCACCACCACCACTACCACTACAACCACCACCACCACTACCACCATTACCACCACTATTACCACTACTCCCACCACTACCACTACCACTACTCCCACCACCACCACCACTACCACTACAACCACCACCACCACCACTACCACCATTACCACCACTCCCACCACTACCACTACCACCACTACCACCACCACCACCACCACCACCACCACCACCACTACCACCATTATTACCACCACTCCCACCACTACCACTACCACCACTACCACCACCACCACCACCACCACCACCACCACCACCACTACCACCATTATTACCACTACTCCCACCACTACCACTACAACTACTCCCACCACCACCACCACCACCACCACCACCACTACAACCACCACCACCACCACTACCACCATTACCACCACCACCACCACCACCCCCACCACCACTACCACCACCAACACCACCACCACCACTACCACCATTACAACCACTACCACCACCAGCACTACCACCATCACTACTACCCCTTCCACCACCACACCCACCACTGCAACCACCACCATCAGCACTACCAGAACCACCACCACTGCTACCCCTACCACAACAATTACCAACACCACCCCACCACACCACCACTACTACCCCTACCACCACCAGCAATACCACTATCACTACTACCTATACCACCACCACCACCACCACCACTACTACCACCACTACCACCACCACTATCACCAATACCACCACTACTACCACTACCACCACCGGCATTACGACCTCCACTACTACAACCACCACAACTACCACAACCACCACTACTACAACCACCACTACTACCACCAGCAGTACCACCACCGATACCACCACTACTACCACTACCACCACCACTACCACCACCACTACAACCACCACCAACACTAACACCACCACCACCGCTATTACTACCACTACCACCACTACTGCTACTATCACTACTACTACCACTACCACCACCACCACTACCTCTAACACTACCATCACCACTACCACTACCACGACCACAACAACCACCACCACTAATACTACCACTACTACTACCATTACCACCACCGTCACCACTACTACCAACACCACCATCACCACCACTATCAATTCCACCACCACAAATTCCACAACCACTACCATTACTACTAACACTACTACCACTGCTACCACCACCACCATTACTACTAACACCACAACCACCAGCACTACCAGCATCACCACTACTAAAACAACTACCACAACTACCACCACTACCACCACCACTATCACCACCACTACTACCACAACTACTACTACTTCCACCACCACCACCACCACTACTACTACCACTCCCACCACCACTACAAACACCACCACCAGTACTACTACCACTACTACTACCACCACCACCACCACTTCCAATACCAATACCACTACCACTACGACCACTACCACAACCACTACCAAAACTACCACCACTACCACCACCCCACCACAACGACCACCAATACTACCACCACCGTCACCAGTACCACTTCCACCATTATTACCACTACCACAACCAACATCACAACCATCACCAATACTACCACCACCATCTCCACTACCACTACCACCACCACCATTGCTACTACCACTACTACTACTACATCCACCAAAACTACCACTATCACCACCACTACAACCATCATCAATACTACTACCACTACTACTACCATCACCACCACCACCACTACCACCACCACCCCTAACACCACCACCACCAAAACTACCACCACTACTACCACTACCACAAACACCACCACTTCCTCTACCACCACCACTATGACCATCACCACTGCTACCACCGCTACCACCACCAGTACTACTACCACCACCACTACTACCACCACCACTAACATCACTACAAACTCTACCACCACCACTACCACCACTACTACCAGCACCACTAACACCAGTACCAGTACCATCACCGACACTACCACCACCACTACTACCACTAGTACCACCACGCCCACCACTATCACCACCACTACCACCAGTACTACTACCACCACCACTACCATTCCCACCAACAACACCACCACCATTAACACTCAACCGACCACCATCACCATTACCACTGCCACCATTACTACCACTACAACTTGCACCACCACCACTACCACTGATACTTCCACCACTACCACCACTACTACACCTACTACCACTCCTACCAATCTCACCACCCCAACCACCACCACCATTACTACCACCACAACAACCACCAACATTACCACCACCACTATTACCCCTACCACAATTACCACCACTACCACCACCAGCACTACCACCAACACTACTACCCCTACCACAACCTTTCCAACCACCACCACCACCACCACCACTTCCACTAGCACTACTATAACCACCAGCACTACTGCCACCACTACCACTACTACTACCACAACAACCACCAACACTACCACCACCACTACTACCCCTACCACCACCACTATCCCCACTACTACCACCACAACCACCACTACTACCACCACCAGCACAAACTCCAACACTACTACCCCTACCACAACCTTTACAACCACCACAACCACCACTTCCACTAGAACTACTACAACCATCAGCACTACTGTCAACACTACCACTACTAACACCACCACCACTTCCACTACCAATACCTCTACCACCACTACCACTACCACGACCACGACCAAAACTACCACCACTACCACCACCACCATCACAACGACCACCAATACTACCACCACCATCACCACTACCACTTCCAGCATTACTACCACTACCACAACCAACACCACAACAACCACCAATACTACCATCACCACTAACACCACCACCGCTACTACCATAACTACCACTACTACCACCACCACCACTACCACCACTACTACGTCCACCACAACTACCACCACCACCACAACCACCGCTACCACCAACAACACCACCACCATTACCACACATCCCACCACCATCACCATTACCACTGCCACCACTACCACCACCACCCCTGACACGGCCGATGCTGGAAGAAGACCAAGGTGCAGCGTGGTGAGTGTACATATTCCTTTTATTTTAGTAAATGTCGCCAACAAAACAAGAAAAACAAAGAAACGACCGTGAAGCTAAACAGGGCTATGGTGCCACTAACAAAGTTAACTACCCACAATCACAGGTGGGAAAAAGGGCTGCCTAAGTATGATTCCCAATCAGAGACAACGATAGACAGCTGTCCCTGATTGAGAACCATTCCCGGTCAAAATATAGAAACAAAATATAATATAGTATATATATAATATACAAAATATAGAAACACAAATAGAAATATTTAATATCATAGAAATAAAGGACATAGAATGCCCACCCAAATCACAGAGACATAAAAAAGGCTCTCTAAGGTCAGGGCGTGACAACCACCACCACTTCTACTACCACCACCACTACCACTACAACTAGCACCACCACCACTACCACTGCTACTACCACCACCACAATCACAAGGACTACCACCACCACTACAACCCCTACCACCACCACTGTTACCCCTACCACCACCACTACTACCCATACCACCACAACTACCACCACTACTAGCACATCCACCACCACTACGACCACCACCACTACTACCCCGACCACAACCTTTACAACAACCACCACTTCCACTAGCACTACTACAACCACCAGCCCTACTGCCACCACTACCACTACCACTACCACCAGCACCACTACTACCACCACCACTACAAATTCTACTTCCACTACCACCACCACAACGACCACCACCAGTTCCTCTACCATCAACCACCGCTACTACCACCACTACCACCACCAGCACTACCACCACCAGCACTACTAACACCACCACTACATCTACCACCTTCGCTACCACCATCACCACTACTACCACCCCTACCACTCCTCCCAACACCATCATCACCACTATCACTACCACTACCACCACCATTAACACCACTACCATCAACACCACTACAACCAATACTACCACCACCCTAACTACCAATACCACCAACATCACCACTACCACTACCACCAATAATAACACCAACACTACCACTACGAACACCATCACTACCACCACCACCACTACAATGACAACTACCACCACCTCTACTACTACCACTACGAACACCATCACTACCACCACCACCACCACTACAATGACAACTACCACCACTACCACCACCACTACATCTACCACCACTACCATCATCACCACCACTACCACCACCACAAACATCAACACCACTACCACCAATACTACCACCACCCTAACAACCACTACCACCACCATCTACTACTACCACTAGCATTACCACCACCACTACCACCAGCACTATCACCACCATTACCACCACTACCACCACCACTACATCTACCACCACTACCATCATCACCACCACTACCACCACTACTACCACCACCACAAACATCAACACCACTACCACCAATACTACCACCACCCAAACTACCACTACCACCACCACCATTAATACCACCACCACCACCAATACCACTACCAACACCATCACTACCACCACCACCACTACCATGACAACTACCACCACCACTACTGCCACCACCACTAACACCACCACTACATCTACCACCACCACTACCAACATCACCACTACTACCACCCCTCACACCACCATCACCACCACTACTACCACCACCACTAACACCACTACCACCACCTTCACCACCACCACTACCACCATTAATACCACCACCACTACCACTAAAAACACCATCACTACCACCACCACCACTACCATGACAACTACCACCAACACTACTACCACCAACAACACGACCACCACCACTACAACCAGCACAACCACCCCCAGCACAACCACTACCACTACTACTACCACCACAACTACCACTACCACGACCACCACTACCACCCCCACCACCACCACCACTACCACTAGCACTACCACCACTACCACTATGACAACCTACCACTACCACTACTACTGCTACCACTGCTACCAACACCACCATTACTACTAACACCACAACCACCACCACTGCACCCACCACTACCACCACACCACCACTATCACCACCACTACCACCACCACAACCACCACTACCACTAGTACTACCTCCACTACCACTACCACTACTACCACCACCACTAGCACCACCACTACCATCACCACAACCAACACTTCCACTATCACCACCACCACCACCACCACCGATACCACCACTACTACCACTACCACCACTACCAACACCACCACTACCACCACTACTACCACCACCACTAACACCACTACCACCAATACTACCACCACTACCACCATTAATACCACCACTACCACTACCAACACCATCACTACCACCACCACCACCACCACTACCATGACAACTACCACCACCACTACTACTACAACCACCACTACCACCACCACCACTACCACTACTACCACTACCACTACTACCACTACCACGACCACCATCACTACCACCACCACTACCACCACCACCACCACCACCACTACCACACCCCCACCACCACTACCATTACTACAACCAAACCGACCACTTCCACTACCAATACCACCACCACAACTACCACTACCACTAACACCACCACAACCTCTACCACCACCACCAACCCCAATACTACAACCACCACTACCCCTACCACAACCACAACCATCACTAACACCACCACTTCCTCTACCAATACCACCACCACAACTACCACTACCACTAACACTAACACCACATACAACCTCTACCAACACCCCTACCACCACCACTACAACCACTACCACTACCACCACCACCACCAACCCCAATACTACAACCACCACGACCCTTACCACAACCACAACCATCACTAACACCACTACTTCCCCTACCACCACCAGCATTACCCTTACCACTAACACTACCACTACTGTCACCACTATCACCACCACCACCAGCAGCAGCACTACTACCACCACCACTACGACCACCACCACTACCACCACCAGCACTACCCCCACCACCACTACTACACCACCACTACCACCACCAGCACTACCCCCACCAACACCACCACAACCACCACTACTACCACCACCATCAACACCACTACCACCAATACTACCACCACCCTAACTACCACTACCACAACCATCACCACCACCACTACCACCATTAATACCAACACCACTACCACTACCAACACCATCACTATCATGACTACCACCACTACCATGAGAACTACCACCACCACTACTTCTACCACTACCACAACCACCACTACCACCACCACCACCACTTCCACTAGTACTACCACCACTACCACCACTACCACTACTACCACTACTACCACTACAACGACCACCACCACTACCACCAATACTACCACTACCACCACCACCACCACTACTACTATAACCACTACCACCACCACTACCACTACCACCACTTCCCCCACCACTACTACCACTACTACCACTACCACCACCACCCCCATTACTACTATAACCACTACTACTACCACTACCTCCACCACCACTACCATCACCACCACCACAACCTCTACCACCACCCCTACCACCACCACCACAACAACCACTACCACCACAACAACCACTAACACCACAACCACCACAACAACCACTACCACCACCACCACCAACCCCAATACTACCACCACCACCACCACAACAACCACTAACACCACCCCCACCAACCCCAATACTACCACCACCACCACCACAACAACCACTAACACCACCACCACCAACCCCAATACTACCACCACCACTTCCCCTACCCCTACCACAACCACAACCACAACCATTACTAACACCACTACTTCCCCTACCACCACCAGCACTACCACCGCCAATATTAACCTTACCACTAATACTACCACTACCACCACCACCACCACCACTACCACCACCACCACCACCACCACCACTACTACCACTGCTACCACCACCACCATTACTACTAACACCACAACCACTACCACCACTGCAACCACCACTACCACCACCCCCACCGCTATCACCACCACCACTACCACCACAATAACCACCACTATTATCACTACCACCCCCCACCACTACTACCACTACTACCACCACCACTACTACCACCACCAATATTACTACCATTACTTCCACTACCGCTACCAATACCATCACCAAAACTACCCCTACATCCCCACTATCACCACCACCAATCACCATCACCACCACGACTACCAACACCAGCACTAGTACCACCACCACCACAACCACTACTACCACTCCTACCACCAGCACCATTACTACTAACACCACAACCACCAGCACTACCATCACCACTACTAAAACAACTACCACAACTACCACCACCCCCACTACTACCACCACTATCACCACCACTACAACCACCACCAGCACCATCACTACTACTACCACAACCACCATCACTACTACCACCACCATCACAATGACCAACAATAATCTTCCACCATCACCACAACCACTTCCACCATTATTACCACTACCACAACCACCACAACCACTGCCACCACCACCACCACTACCAACACCACCACTACTACCACAACTATCACTACTTCCACCACCACCACTACTACCACTACCACCACCACCACTACAACCACCAACACTACCACCATAACGACCACTACACTACACTACTATCACTACAACCAGCACTACCCCTACCACAACCACTACCATCACTAACACCACTACTTCCACTACCAGCACCAGCACTACCCCTACCACCACCACTACCACCACCACTACCACCACCACTACTATCACCACTCTCACCACCACCAGTACCACCACGACTACCACCACCAGCACTAGTACCACCACCACTATCACTTCTACCACCACTACCACTATCCCTACAGCTACCACCACCACCACTACTACTACCACTACTACCACTGCTACCATCACCACTATTACTATAACACCACAACCACCAGCACTACCACCATCACCACTACTAAAACAACTACCACAACTACCACCACTACCACCACCCCCACCACTACCATCGCCACTACTAACACCATCACCACCACTACCACGTCTACCACCACCACTACCAACACCACCACAACCACTAATACCACCACCACTAACACCACCACCACCACGTCTACCACAACCACTAGTACCACTACCATCACCACCACCACCATCACAACAACCAACAATACTACCACCACTACCACCACCACCACAACTTCTACCATTACTACCACTGCCACCACCACCACTGCCACCACCACCACTACCAACACCACCACCACTACCACAACCACTAATACCACCACCACTACCACAACCACTAGTACCACCACCACTACGTCCACCACCACCACCACTGCCACCACTACCACCACCACTACCACCACCACTACCAAAACTACCACCACTACCAAACTACCAGCACTAACAGCACCACTACCACCACCACTACCAAAACTACCACCACTACCGCCACCACTACCAAAACTACCAGCACTAACACCACCCCTACCTCTACCACCACCACTACCACCACCACCACTACCACCACCAGCACTAACACCACTACTACCTCAGCCAGCACCACTACCACCACTACCACCACCACTACCATCACAACGACCACCAATACCACCACAACCATCACCACTACCACTTCCACCATTACTACCACTACCACCACTACCACCACTATTACCACTACTTCCAGCACCACCACCACTACTACCAACACCACCACCACTACAGCCACCACCTATACTACTACCACTACTACTACCCCCACCACCACCACCACTACTACCAAAACTACCACCACAACTACCACAAACACAACCACTTCCTCTACCACAACCACTACGACCATCTTCTCTACTACCACCACTACTACCACCGGCACTAACACCACTACCACCCCTACAACCACCACCACTACTTCCACTACTACTACCACCACCACTAACACCACTACTACCCCTACCACCACCACCACTACTTCCACCACCACCACCACTACTACCACCGGCACTACCACCACCCCCACTACTACCACCACCACTAACACCACTACTACCCCTACCACCACCACTACTTCCACTACTACTACCACCACCACCACTACTACCACCGGCACTACCACCACCACCACTACTACCACCACCACTAACACCACTACTACCCCTACCACTACCACCACCACTAATACCATCACCACTACCACTACCACCACCACCACCACCACCACTACCACCACCACTATCAACACCACTACTACCACCACCACCACTACTACCACTACTACTACCACCACCATTACCACCACCACCACTACTACCACTACTACTACCACCACCACTACCACTACCACCACCACTAGCACCAATACTACCATCACCATTACTACCACTACCACCACCATCACACACTACCACCATTACTACCACCACCACCACTACCATGACCTCTGCTGCTGCTGCAACATGACAATTATCAGAGCTCCCTAACAGAGAGGAGACACATTGAGACAGATCACCGACTCTAGTTAGTATTTTTTGACTCAACTATGTCTTCAGTGCTCAGCGCTAGCCAGCCAGCATACAACAGGCCTGGGGTCACCACTGGGGAGCAAGGGAGCGTGGAAACAAGAGAGAGAGGGGGGGAGAGGGACAGAGAGAGAATGACAGAGCGAGGGCGAGAGAGACAATCAATAGGACAGCAGATGGAAGACAAAAAGGGTAGAATAGTCATTTTCGCTTTAGAGCCGTTTCCCTGTAGACTCATGAAATCAAAATCTGAACCTTAAAATATATAAGGATTGATTTCGCTGACATGGGATCATAACATACAGCCGTTCTGAGACTGGCGGGTGGGGATACAGACCCAAAGACAGAAAGGAAAGGAGAGAAGCTGTAAATCTGACTCTAACACGCCAATTAGCCAGTGACTGGTTTAGGATATGTAATGGGAAATCTTTAGCGTTTCATCAAATGGTATTAGACATCAATGTTAGACCTGGAGCTAAGACCAAGAAGACGGATGGTCAAATAAACTTGTTTGGACAGATGGATTGGAGGAAATTCTTAGCAAAGTTCACTATTTTCTCTTACTGAGCTGTTGTACAACCAATTATTGGTTGTTTTATAATTATGTGGCTTTTTTTCAATGTTACTAAATAATTATGTTTGGCCTAGACACCTTAAATGTGCCTTAAAAATACCAGTGTCTTCAATACATTATGTTATCCACTGGTCAAATGTTTTACATCATGTTACGTGTGACTAAGCATTGCATTATTATTACAAACCATATATTTTAATAAAACAATATGAACATTAACATAAATATTCATAAATATTCAGTCCTGGAATTTTGAAGCATCGATATTCCGGGCAACATGTATGAATTCTAATAACGACTGTTGTGTCTAATTGCTTTAAAAACATAAATATTCAGTACTGCTGGAATGTAAATTAATTACATTTCTATTCAAATGAGTGTAGAGCTACAGTGAAAAACATGATTAGGCTAAAGTGAACTCACAGCTAATTCCTCCCTGGGTAGGGTGATGAGTGATTGGGGAGAATGAACAGGGAGGTCCTGATCAAAGCTAACATTGTAAGCTAATATTGTACTGTATGCTGTAGGAACCAGATGGTACTCATAAATCCAACACCAGGCTCTGACACATATTAGCATTTACTTAGCAGCCCCAGTTTGTACAGCCATTTAGGTAATATCTCTATCAGATTACTTTGGAAATGGTGATTGAGTGAGTTTGGGATGTTAAAGCTTTGTGTTACACTACTATGTGTGCACATCAGTGTGTGAGTGAGTGAGTGAGTGAGTGAGTGAGTGAGTGAGTGAGTGAGTGAGTGAGTGATTGAGTGAGTGAGTGAGTGATTGAGTGATTGAGTGAATGCGTGAAGGAGTGAGTGTGTTGAGCATAAATATTCGTAAAGTATTCAGACCCCTTGAATTGTCCATATGTTGTTATTGCCTTATTCTAAAACGGATTAAATTATTCCCCCCCCCACATCAATCTACACACAATGCCCCATAATGACAAAGAAAAAACAGTTTTTTCTAAATTTTTGCAAACGTATGTAAAACAAAAACATAAACACCTTATTTACATAAGCATTCACTCTTTGCTATGAGACTCAAAGTGTCCCATGGAAACAGGTTTATCCTGTTTCCATTGATCATCCTTGAGCTGTTTCTACAACTTGATTGGAGTCCACCTGTGGAAAATTTTATTGATTGGACATGATTTGGGAAGGCACACACCTGTCTATATAAGGTCCCACAGTTGACAGTGCATGTCAGAGCAAAAACCAAGCCATGAAGTTGAAGGAATTGTCCGTAGAGCTTTGAGACAGGATTGTGTCAAGGCACAGATCTGGGGAAGGGTACAAAAACATTTCTGCAGCATTGAAGGTTCCCAAGAACACAGTAACCTCCATCATTCTAAATGGAAGATGTTTGGAACCACCAAGACTCGTCCTAGAGCTCGTTTCCCGGCCAAACGGAGCAATCGGGGGAGAAGGGCCTTGCTCCAGAGTTCCTCTGTGGATATGGGAGAACCTTCCAGAAGCACAACTATCTCTGCAGAACTCCATCAATCAAGCATTTATGGTAGAGTGGCCAGATGGAAGACACTCCTCAGGAAAAGGCACATGACAGCCCGCTTGGAGTTTGCCAAAAGGCACCTAAAGGACTCTCAGACCATGAGAAACAAGTTTCTCTGGTCTGAAGAAACCAAGATGGAACTCATTGGCCGGAATGTCAGTTCTGAAGGAAACCTGGCACCAACCCTCTGGTGAAGCATGGCGGTGGCAGCATCATGTTGTGGGGATGTTTTGCAGCTGGGAGTCTAGTCAGGATCGAGGGAAAGATGTGTGTAGATTGATGAGGAAAAAACAATTGAATCAATTTTCGAATAAGGCTGTAAAGTAACAAAATGTGGAAAAGGTCAAGGGGTCTGAATACTTTCCGAATGCAATTTATGGTAAAACACAAATCAGTCATTTTTAATCCAACTCTCGGTTCGATTTATTTTCTTAACCTTTATTTAGTCAGGTAAATCACTGAGAATAAATTCATTTTTTCAACATGCCCACCGTGGGGAGGGGAGCTGAGTGAGGGAGTAGAGGCAGCCGACTGCTATGTCTAGGGACCGATAGGGACTACCGTAGCCCAGCTCCAAGCAGCTCAGAGACCAACGGTTTCCCTAATGGGATGGGAAGATGCCGCTTAGATTGATTTAATGGTACACCTTGTCTCATGGAGTTCAATCTTCACAGCAAACTTTTTTCATTTGGGCAAGCGAGCTGGGAGCTGACTGATTTTTCTTTCTCCATCAGAGTTTTTCTCCCGCCGTCTGAGTGTTTTATGTGGAGGCCCCAGACGTAGAGCCCAGGTTGAGATGTCCTATTACAAAGGGTAACCTCCTGAGAGAGGAGAGAGAGAGGCTCTTCTCTGTCTGGCCATCAGTTTAAATGTGTGTGTGGGGGGGGGGGGGGGGGGGGGACTGCTCTGTCTCTCTAGAAGCCTGTCTGTGATTCCTTGTTTTAGTAGAATCATTTTCAGTAACTGATGCAGAGATAGGAAATGAGAATGTTTAAGTAAAGCACAATATAATGTTAAGGAAAATGTCCATCCACAATCTAAATGGTGATTAATTTGTTCATTTTGAATGTTACTGTTTTTAACAATCACTTTGGCACTAATTTCAGAACCTTGTGGTCATTTTTCAAAACTCTAGACACAAAACTCAAAACGGTCATCGCTTGTAACACAGGCTGTCCAATGTTCAAAACATTGCAATGTGCATTCATATCTTTAAAGAAACCTTGCACTTACAGAATTATTGGTTCAAATAACTCATTAATCATTGAACAAAATATGAAATTTATTGATGAAATACAATAAAATCACAACATAGGTTTCTTTGAATCAAAGCAAAAATAATTAGCTACAAAAAAGAAAAAACAGTTAAAGGTCAACTGCAGTGTTCCTCACCTGGCTTACTGTAAAACATCAACTGCAGTGTTCCTCACCTGGCTTACTGTAAAACATAAACTGCAGTGTTCCTCACCTGGCTTACTGTAAAACATAAACTGCAGTGTTCCTCACCTGGCTTACAGTAAAACATCAACTGCAGTGTTCCTCACCTGGCTTACTGTAAAACATCAACTGCAGTGTTCCTCACCTGGCTTACTGTAAAACATCAACTGCAGTGTTCCTCACCTGGCTTACTGTAAAACATAAACTGCAGTGTTCCTCACCTGGCTTACTGTAAAAAGCTAAACAAAAGATTGATTACTGTACTTCTATATTTCCATCAACCCTGTCTTGTGGATTTGGCCACAGGTTCTGTCCACATCACAATGGATGTTTTCATTAGCCAAACATCTTGGGAAGAATCTTCGGGAATGGAGAATCCAGGCCTGACACTGGTCTGCCGTGGTCTGACACTGGTCTGCCGTGATGTCATTGCATACGTCATCCATGGCCTGTAGAAGGGTGGCTTGTTCGTGAGGGCGCCTCCACCTCCATGTGGAGAAAAATTCCTCAATCGGGTTAAGGAAAGGAGAGTATGGGGGTAAGTACACACAAGTACAGTAAGTACAGGGTGGTAAATTGTGGATGGGTCTGAAACCATGCTTGCACCATTTGAGCATGTTGGAACCTGACATTATCCCACACAATGACATAGGTCATGCCATCAGCTCTACAGACCTGATTTAGCCCATCAAGAAATGGTTACATTCGAACAGCGAATCATGTGGCTGCCTGCAACTCAATATATAGAGTATATAGAGTAGAGAGCTTAAGATGTTGTTCAACCAAACATTAGAACGGGCAAGATGCGTAATCTTAGCAACTTTGACTGTGGAATGATTGTTGATGCCACACATGGTGATTCCAACATCTCAGAAACAGCTGCCTTCCTGGGATTTTTACGCACTACAGTCTCTAGAGTTTACAGAGAATGGTGCGATAAACAAAACACATTCAGTGAGCGGCAGTTCTGTTGGCAAAACACCTTGTTAATGAGAGAGGTCAGAGGAGAATGTCCAGACTCATTCAAGTTAACAGAAAGGCCACAAATGCTCAAATAACAGCTGTTTAAAACAGTGGTGTGCAGAAGGGCATCTCTTAACGTACAACACCGTGAATAATTCAGGCTGTGTTGGAGGCAAAAGGGGGTCCTACCCAGTACTAGATAGGTGTACCTAATAAATCTGAAAACATGGTCTGTAAAAGTGGTACATGGGACCATAGAAACAGTGTCTGATAAAGAATGATGATGGAATATTACATCCATAGATAATATAGTCCATTTGGTTCATGTTCCACGGTAATTGGTGTCAATGGATCTCGTTATCCTGAAACTTTCATGATCTAAACATTGAATATTGTTCGTCAGTTTCCATAAAACTATGCATTAAGAGTAATGCAACAGTTACTTATCATTTTGAGCAGTTGTATCAATTGATAGTTAGATCATTGTAATGAAATGAATAGACAGTCATCTCAGATGTAATGTGTGAATTTCATTTTGAAATTGTAATACTTTGATGTTAAGTTGTGTCATTTTGAACAGGTGATTTTAGTTCAATGAACAAATGATCTTAGCTTTATGTGTATTGTATCCAAGCAATTGGAAAAAGTGTTAAAGTTTTGAAAAATTTGCATTTTGATCATTGGTTGTGAGTTTTGTGTCTAGAGTTTTGAAAAATGACATCAAGGTTCTGAAATTAGTGCCAAAGTGATTGTAAAAAACTGTAATTTGAAAAGCCTGTTTGTTGAAATCTACAAATACATAAGCTATCACTAACAACTGCTGCACACACTCAGTGGCACTTAACTGTGCGTGTGACCTTGCACCACACACATATTAGGTTACAGTGTGTAAGCTTTCACTGAAAGGGCAGTAGTGGAGAAAGTGAAGAGTCATCGTATATGTGTGTGTGTGTGTGTGTGTGTGTGTGTGTGTGTGTGTGTGTGTGTGTGTGTGTGTGTGTGTGTGTGTGTGTGTGTGTGTGTGTGTGTGTGTGTGTGTGTGTGTGTGTGTGTGTGTGTGTGTGTGTGTGTGTGTGTGAGAGAGTAGGTTAATTGTGGCGAACAGCTGAGGAAGACCTTCTCAGCTCATATATGGTAGAAAGAGACTGGCTGCTGCCACACAACCTGCCAAGCTAGGCTCTTTTAAAATGACATGTGTGTCAGTGTGTATGTGTGTGCACTTGCAAGCGTGTGTGTATGCGTGCATGCTTGTTTGTGTGTGTGTGGGAGTATGTGTGTATATCAGAGAAAAGGAAGTCAGAGGGAGAAAGTGTGTGTGTGTGTGTGTTACCTCCGGGACAGGTGACCAAGCAAACCATGTGTGTTACTGCAGGGACAGGTGACCAAGCCAACCATGTGTGTTACTGCAGGGACAGGTGACCAAGCCAACCATGTGTGTTACTGCAGGGACAGGTGACCAAGCCAACCATGTGTGTTACTGCAGGGACAGGTGACCAAGCCAACCATGTGTGTTACCTCAGGGACAGGTCACCAAGCCAACCATGTGTGTTACCTCAGGGACAGGTACAGAGCCAACCATGTGTGTTACGTCAGGGACAGGTACAGAGCCAACCATGTATGTTACCTCAGGGACAGGTACAGAGCCAACCATGTGTGTTACCTCAGGGACAGGTACAGAGCCAACCATGTGTGCTACCTCAGGGACAGGTACAGAGCCAACCATGTGTGTTACCTCAGGGACAGGTGACCAAGCCAACCATGTGTGTTACCTCAGGGACAGGTACAGAGCCAACCATGTGTGTTACCTCAGGGACAGGTGACCAAGCCAACCATGTGTGTTACCTCAGGGACAGGTACAGAGCCAACCATGTGTGTTACCTCAGGGACAGGTGACCAAGCCAACCATGTGTGTTACCGCAGAGACAGTTCCCAAGCCAACCATGTGTGTTTCCTCAGGGACAGGTACAGAGCCAACCATGTGTGTGCTCATGAATGGAGCTGACAGGACACAAACTAACTTGAGAATATTCCCCACCGAGCATGTTCACGGGCCACTTTTAGGAATGACATTAGTCCCAGTAAGCAATTTGTACTGGGGTGGTGATGGGGAGGATTGTGTGACCAGCCCTGACTCTGTGACCCTCCCACAACAGGAAGGATCTGAGATGGATCATGCTCACTGTTTCCTGTTACTGAGGTGGGTGAGGAGACAGAGCCAGCAACAGTCCAAGGTGTGGTATATCTTACACCAGCACTTGCAAAAACAGGATTTAGTTAGGTGTGTGTGTGGGGTGGGGTTTGGGGAGATGTGTGTGTGTGTGTGTGTAAGTGTAAGTGTATGTGTGTGTGCGTGCATGAGTGTGTGAGTGTGTGTGTGGGGGGGATCAGCTTTCAGTGGGGAGCTAAAGGTTAGACTTATGTGTTGCTACTTACAGTAACATGCTGAAACACCCTTAAACTGTAACATTAGCATTACACAAGCTATCTGTCAATCAACCACAACCTCTGAGACACCATTTCACTCTCTAACGGTTCTCATTTTACATCTGAGTAGGGAAATAAATTGTGAAAAACAAGCATTGAAATATCAGCACTAGCGTTGCTGTCCTTTCCCTCCATATGTCAGTCCCCTGCCCAAACCCCTCTACCAAGTGGTCTGATATCTTGTGTGTGTGTGTTTGGAGGGGGTCTCTGAGGTGGGGGGGGGGTTCTCTGTCTTCCGTTCAGCTCTGACCTCCAGCCTGAACACGGTTTAACTGAAGGAAACTAATCCTCCATGTTAGTGCCCTTTGATGCTCATACTGCGGTTACCTAGGCCCTTACACAGACCCTTACCCAGCACCACTGCTGCAGGCTGCTCGGGGGGTATCATGTGTGTTAGCACGGCCACACTAATCAGATAAGTGGGCTAATGCTAGCCTTGGATGTTTGCGATGCATCTTAATCTGTTGTGTTTAACACTCTCACAGGAATAGCTCAGATGTAAATGCTCTCCGGCTGTTGATGGAAAGGTTGGGTTGAAGAGAGGTAGTATAGAAGGGTGAGGAGGGGTGAGGAGATGGGTAATTATATATATATTTTTATTATTTTACCTTTTTTTAACTAGGCAAGTCACAATGACGGCCTACTCTGACCAAACCTTCCTTTAAGCTGGACGATGCTGGGCCAATTGTGCGCCGCCCTATGGGACTCCCAATCACGGCCGGTTGTGATACAGCCCGGGATCAAACCAGGGTCTGTAGTGATTCCTCTAGCACTGAAATGCAGTGCCTTAGACCGCTGCGCCAGTCGGGAGCCCAGTAAGGGCTGGGAGGGGGGTAAGGAGGAGTGATGAGAGAGGTGAGGTGTTGAGAGTGGGTGAGGAGAGGGGTGACGAGGGGTGAGGAGGGGTAAGGAGGAGTGAGGAGAGAGGTGAGGTGTTGAGAGTGGGTGAGGAGAGGGGTGACGAGGGGTGAGGAGGGTTAGGAGAGAGGTTAGGGGGTGAGAGGGGGTGAGGAGGGTGAGAGGTGGGTGAGGAGAGGTGTGAGGAGGGTTGAGGAGGGTGAGGAGAGGGGTGACGAGGGGTGAGGAAGGTTACGAGAGGAGTGAGGAGGGGTGAGGAGGGTGAGGAGATGTGAGGTTGAGTGAGGAAAGAGGTGGGGGGGTGAGAGGGGGGTGAGGAGGGTGAGAGGTAGGTAAGGAGGGTGAGGAGAGGGGGGTGAGGAGGGTGAGAGGTGGGTGAGGAGAGGTGTGAGGAGGGTGAGGAGAGGGGCGACGAGGGGTGAGGAAGGTTACGAGAGGGGTGAGGAGATGTGAGGGGGTGAGGGAGGGTGAGGAGGAGTGAGGAAAGAGGTGAGGGGGTGAGAGGGTGTAAGGAGGGTGAGGAGAGGGGTGAGGATGGGTGAGGAAGGTGAGGAAGGTGAGGAGAGGGGTGAGGAGGTTGAGGAGAGGGGTGAGGACAGGTGAAGAGGGTGAGGAGAGGGGTGAGGATGGGTGAGGATGGGTGAGGAGAGGGGTGAGGACGGGTGAGGACGGGTGATGAGGGTAAGGAGAGGGGTGAGGAGGGGTGGGGGGGTTGAGGAAAGGGGTGAGGAGGGGTGAGGGGGGGTGAGTGGAGTGAAGAGGGTGAGGAGGGGTGGGGGGGGGGGGGGTGAGGAAGGTGATGAAGGGTGAGGGGTGAGGGGGTGCTTTGCAATGTAAGACCCTGGCTTAGTCTGACGGAACATCAGTTGACACTAGAAAAATACAGCCGCCAATAAATCTCTGGTAACAGCCCAGGATTCAAGTTTCCCTCCGTGATATATCAGACTTACCATTTGGGAATTGCAAACTCTGTAGGTAATTTGTACAACTTACTTTAAAACTCGAATACTACTGGAAGCACAAATGTGGACTGAGAGAAGGTAGCCTGGCCTTTCTCAGATGAAACCCAGTTGGATATCATTTATCTTTTCAACAGCTTATTCCTTCCTCTCCCAAAGATTGTGGGAAATAATCAACGACACAGCCCAATGTTTATATTTAACCAGTGATGCACCCAACAGTTGCTACGAAAATGTCAACTGTCTCTTTGACTGTTGGGCTTAAAGGGGAATGTAAACTGTCTCTTTGACCGTTGGGCTTAAAGGTGAATGTGTGTTTTAAGGGGAAGTTTATTATTCTCATTCCGTTCCTATTGTGTCCGAATTGTGTGTGTGTCCCCTCCCC